>NC_080470.1:18446250-18747500 GCF_030265055.1 Doryrhamphus excisus
AGCATAACGTAGTCCTAGCATAGAAGTGTTTCAAATGTACTTCTTCCCTGAGATCATATTTCTCCTCTCTTGTAGAGAAGTATTGGATGACATTTTTAGCTAATTGCTTATTTTTAGCCTTATGCATTATTTTAGCTGTTTGAAGATGAACTATATCAGCAAGTTGAAGTATTTGTCATTTTAGAAATAAGGAGTTAGTATGTTCTCTGTAGGCGGCATTATGAATTATCCTTACTGGCCTTTTTTGCAGTACGTTTAGCGAGTGAAGATTGGTTTTATAGTTATTAACCTATATATCCACACAATTAGTAAGATATGGTCGAACCAGAGAGCAATAAGTAGTGTGGTTCTGAGGTTTTCATCCTCAACTAACTTTCTCATAAATTTCCGGCTTCATTCTTGCAAATGTACAATTTTTCTTCTCGTAAATTTACAAGGTTTTTTTTCTCATTCATTTACGATTTTATTCTCTAAGATTATTAGTATTTTGTCATTTTGGCACTAATACTCGTACACGCCGTACACGCTCGAGTTAAGTGGAAGTTGCGTTCAGTGTCGCACCGTGTGGTGCAATGCTTCGTGTTTTTACCTGCATAGCCCCCAGCCTCACACCTGGCCTGGCAGGAGTTCTGGTCCCACCCTTTCCTCTTCTGGTTCTTGCACTCAACCCCCCTCCGTCTCCTGATCCGCCTTCCTTACTACGCTCATGAACGGGAGCAGGACCCCTTCTTGAGCTGCACCCGCATTCCAGCACCATGTAGAGAGATTGTATCACCTGTGGGGGGCGGGGGGTGCAGCTGGTGGAGGTGATGAAGGTATGAATTAGGGCGGGAGAACCCCCATTGTTCTGACTGATTGCACACACACACACACACACATCGTACGCTTGCATGGTGGATCACACATTGTCTTTCTCAGGCTACTCTGAGCTTCCTTAATCCCTGATCTCCAACAGAAATCATCAACTGGTGATTTGTTCATTCCCAGGACAAGGAACATTACTTGGGAAAAGGAGGAGGAGGATCAGGGAGTGTGTCACAGGGTTTGACCACAAAGGTGCCGGAACCAGGCAAAGGGAGGAGGGGAGGGTGCAGGAAGAATATGCTACAGTAGTTTTTATGTTGCTGTATAAGTATGCGGAAAAGCGACTACACCATACTCCCCCTGGTTATTGATTTAATATCTCTCCCACTTTTACCTGACTTATTGTGTGGAAATATGGGCTAATAATAACTATAAAAGCAATCTTCACTCGCTAAATGTACTGCAAAAAAGGCCAGTAAGGATAATTCATAATGCCGCCGACAGAGAACATACTAACTACTTATTTCTAAAATGACAAATACTTCAACTTGCTGATATAGTTCATCTTCAAACAGCTAAAATAATGCATGCATGCATACGTTATGCTAGCCATAGCATTTCAGTATGTGGAATTAAACTATGGAATGGATTGAGTAAGGAAATCAAACAATGCACAGAAATTAAAAAAAATAATAAAATAAAGTTAAAAAAATTAAAACTTCAAAATCTTTCAAATTTTCATTTTTTTTCAAATTTTTTTTATTTTTTTCAATTTTTAATTTTTAATTTTTAATTTTTAATTTTTAATTTTTAATTTTTAATTTTTAATTTTTAATTTTTAATTTTTAATTTTTAATTTTTAATTTTTAATTTTTAATTTTTAATTTTTTATTTTTTATTTTTTTTTTTACATTTTTTATACCGAACTATGTGACAAAAAATAAAAATTAAAATAACCCGGACAAAACCCACGCATGCACGGGGAGAACATGCAGAGATGGCCGAGGGTGGGATTGAACTCGGGTCACCTAGCTGTGAATTGTGTGCGCTAACCACTCGATCGCCGTGCAGCCTGAAGTTGTAATATTAGAAATAAAAATTAATAAAGTTGTCATTAATGGAAAATCGTAAATAAAAAAATTGCAATGTAATGATAATAAAAAAAGGAGTGAGCTACATGCAAATATTGCATTTTTAGCATCATGCTAGGTTAGCCCTGCTTGCTGAAAAACAACAAAATGATCACATTTACATCTCCCAAAAAAAGTAGGCAGAGCTTAAGCTTAATTTTAAGATGCTTCAGATTTTAAGATGTGCAGCGAAAAAAAGGGGAAAAAGATTATTAAAAAAAATATATATACATATATATATATATATATATATATATATATATATATATATATATATATATATATATATATATATATAATTAAAAAAAATACAATTGAAAAAAATAAAATTTGAAAAAATAAAATTTTAAATTTAGATTTAAAAATAAAATTTAAAATAAAAAAAAAGATGTGCAGATGTGCATTTTTTTTTTACCCAAGTCTGTCCAACATGGAGTGGTACGCATCCATATAGGGCGACCCGGACCACGGCTGATGCACGTGTCCCTGCATTGCCCTTTGCCTCCTTTATATAGCCTTAAGATGTCTCCACTTCAGGATCCCACTGAGCCAAAGGCAAAGCCTTTCAAGTTGCTCCTGATCTGTTTGCAACAAGGGGCTTGGTTTTCTAGCTAAATGGAGGCACGATGGTTATCAGGCAAGAGGGTGAAGTGGCTCATTTGACAGATGTTGTTATCCCAAATGCATCTGATATGGCTATTGTTTCATCCTGTTAAGTCACCTTGCTCCAGGACATGACGGCCACTTCCTCAGTGACGCCCTTTCTTTCAACCCTTGCCTCCTCGATGTGGATTGTGAGAGGAACACATAGTGGATGTTGAGGGTATCCATCTTTATAAGCAAACTATCAATATTTGCGAAGACATTGGCATGGAGTAGGTTGAAAAAGTGTACTGGAACTATATGATGTGAACAGGCCCCGCCTCCGTCCATATCAATCACTTAGAATTGAAACTGAGACTGCATATGATCATGATTAGTATTATTAGTATTATATTATATATTATATAAGGGGAAATCACAGCTTTAACGATGAAATTACTGAGTACGAGCTAGCTAACAATGCACGTCATTGGTCCTCTAAATAACCGCTAACAACATTTCATCGTTTCTTATATGCTACCGCTCAAAAGTTTGGGATCAATTGCAAATTTCTTTGTTTTCCAAAGAAAAACGCATTTTCATGCATTTCACAAACATTTTTTTTCCATTAAAAAAAAAAATTAAAATGAATCAGACGATGACGCCATTTTTATAAGGCTAATAGATGATTAGAAAAGCCATCTAAAAATCCTAACTAAAACTAAAATCTCTTACCATGCTGTTAACTACTCCCTTCAGAGAGCAGCACAAACTGGGTCTAACAAGGACAGAAAAACGATGCACAACTGTGCTGATGATGGATGACTAAGGATGGGTTTTAAAATAAAAAACCATGAATCAAAAACATTAATCAAATACCATACATTACCGCTCAAAAGTTTGGGATCACTTGCAAATTTCTTTGTTTCCCAAAGAAAAACTTTCTTACATTTTCATGCATTTTACAAACAATTAAAATGAATCAGATGATGAGGCCTACTATCAATTAATAGGCCTCAGTAAGGTCTAACAAGGACAGAAAAACGATGCATTATATTTATATAAAATATATTAAAATATATATATTTTTTAATGAAAAAAGTACTAATTGTAAAATTAAAATTTTTAATGATATCAATTAAATAAAAATGTTCATGTTATTCATTTTAATAGTCTTATTTATCTATATTTTTTAAAATTAAAATTTTGTCGCATGATGTATATGCAGTATAATATATGATAATATGCACTACCGCTCAAACGTTTGCGATCAACCTGTGAGGCGTCTTTGTCTTAAACTACACACTCTCAGATATTTGTCTTCTTGCACAGTTGTGCAGCGTTTTTCTGTCCTTGTTAGACCCAGTTTGTGCTGCTCTCTGAAGGGAGTAGTTAACAGCATGGTAAGAGATTTTAGTTTTAGTTTAGATTTTTAGATGGCTTTTCCAGCATGATTTATCATAGATTTTGCATCGTTTTTCTGTCCTTGTTAGAGTCCTTGTTAGACCCAGTTTGTGCTATCGCTAAGGATTTTTTTGTCTTTCATGATTACAGTCACCCCTGGTTTAATTAATTGGTTACAGACCTGCCAGCGATAAATTAATTTCCACGATATAGGATTCCAAGTCAATAAATTTAATATTTTTGTAGTTGGAGCACGGAAAATCTGTTTATGACTTTGTAAATACGAGGGATTGATGTTGCCGATTTTGATACCAATCATCCATGAGTGAAATTGACCGATTCCGACACCGATCATATGGAATAATTCTTGTTTGTTTCTTTGTTTCTTCTTGCACAGTTGTGCAGCGTTTTTCTGTCCTTGTTAGACCCAGTTTGTGCTGCTCTCTGAAGGGAGTAGTTAACAGCATGGTAAGAGATTTTAGTTTTAGTTTAATTTTTAGATGGCTTTTCTAATCATCTATTAGCCTTATAAAATGATGAACTTGGATTAGCAGCCATACCAGGAGATTGATGCGGAGGACTGACAGTTGTTGATAGTAGGCCTCTATGCAAAAATGTACATCCTTCTTTGAAAATCATCTCATTCATTTTCATTGTTTGGGAAATGGATACAAATGTTTGTGAAATGGAAAAAAAATTGTTTTTCTTTGGAAAAGTGATCCCAAAATTTTGAGCGGTAGTGTATGGTATTTGATTAATGTTTTTTTATTTTAAAACCTATCCTTAGTCATCCATCATCAGCACAGTTGTGCATTGTTTTTCTGTCCTTGTTAGACCCAGTTTGTGCTGCTCTCTGAAGTGAGTAGTTAACAGCATGGTAAGAGATTTTAGTTTAGCCCACGGACGGTGTTGAACACTGAGTGGGTGGGGCAGCCAACAGCGCTGCGATGTCCTTAGTGGTAATTTTCTCTTCTAGTGGGGTGAAAGCTGATGCCCGTTGACGGCGAACAATGGAGTTTGAGATGTGGGGGGGTGGGAGGAAGACTTAAATTGGATGTGTTTGGGATGGGGGGGGGTGTAGCAAGGTGAAACCTGGAATGTGGTGGTGATGAGGTCATACCTGTACACACACATGTGTGTGTGTGTATTGTGAGTGGAGTGGATTCAGTCCCTGTGATGTCATGGGAAAGGATTACAAAAACCCCGTCCCGTCTGTGTGCAGACATTCTCGCTTTCCTTGTCAAAATGCGAAACCACATTAAAGCCTCGATTTGGAACACTGAAGGCAGTATACTGCGACATTACCACATCTCAGTAAAAAAAGTACTGACTAAAAAAGTACTCCAACTTGTACAAGATGTAAATCATTACTCCAGCTTTGATGTTCATCCCATACGGCCTCCCGCTCGTCTTCATTACTTATCATCACGCTTAACTATAAACATTGGGAACTGATCCCTGCTGCTATCCGGCACCCAAACGGGGGGGAGGGCCCCTCGTCGCGGCACGCTGAAAACACATCAACTTGGGGGAACCGCGAACATGAAAGGATGGCGCTAACTACAGGGGGATAAACACATTCCTTTCCGAGACGGACTGCTACCGCCGCTGGCGCCCCTGCTGGATGGTAGCCGTGCAGGGGATCTCGCCCGCTTTGTGTCAACAAAGCGGGCGGCTGAATATCCCCACTCAGATCTCACAGGCAGCGAGCAGCACTTGACCTTTTGCGGCACTAAAGGAATATGACAGCCGTGAAAAGCGAGCGAGAGAATAGCGAGACGGCGAAAGAAGGGAGGGGGGTGTCAGAGGCTGAAAACAAAAGCCACACAAAGTGCAGCCTGCCACCAAAACAGTTAGTTTGCAATCAATGTCAGTCATCCGCCCCGCCCCCACCGACCCCCGTCGGGACACTTTGATTTCCACTTTTCAAATGAAGCGTCTATTTCTGGCCTGATGATAACAGGGCCGGGCTAAATTGAAATTGGCAGCTCGACATTCGGAAAATAATAGTCAACTTTGCAGGAGATCATGTGAACAGCCCTTTCTTTCATTTTTGGTCGAACCCCCGCCCCTGTCCCTGCCCCCGATCCTGTCGAAGACGACAAGGAAGGAAACGAGGGAGGGACACGGAGAGAAAAAAGGACTAATCTTGGTGACAATCGGAGGAGGCTGAGAAGGCAAAAAAGGCCCAAAATTGATGAAAGTGGGGGGAAAAAAATGGAGCACGGTGAGGTATTAATGTCCCACTGACCAGAAGTGGGGGTGAAATGGGGGGGTGCACTGGAGAGGTGAGGATGGAAAGACAAAAGGAGGGAAAGAGGGAATTTCTTTAATGTTTTTGGCAGCCGACCAGCTGAGGTCTCAAGGTTATCCCGGCTTTGCAAACTCCCACGGGAAAGGTGGAGTGCTGAGGGCCGCAATCGGGAAAGGGGGGCTGGGGGGGCGGGGGGGGACTTGATGAGGGCTTGAGGTGCAAGAGAGGCGGGAGAGATGCTGCCCTTTTCCTCCTGGATCGAGACTAATGCTCAGAGGGAGGGTAATCCTCAGGCCCTCTCGTCTGATAAGGTTGGCCTTGGCCCAGGTAGGAGGAGGGAAAACGGGCGGCGAGGCCTCCCAGGGATCCTCCCAGGCTGCGCCGCCCTGCGCCTCCCTGCGCCAGCTTAGCAGAGGAGGCGGACTCGGGCAGTTAATTTCATCACACTTGAGTGATAAGGGAGTAACACCTCGTGTTGATTCTTTGTTTTAGCATTCTTCCCCCTCCAGGGAGGTCAGGGCCAGTTGCTGGACGGAACAGCTGCTCTTCCTCTCCGCTCCGTCTGCAAACATCTTGCTTAAGGACACTTGGGAAGAGCCGGCGCTCTTAGTAAAGACCCTAATTACACGCTGATGACTTGATTTATTCATGAAGCCTGTCAAAATCAGGCCTCGCATCTCAGCTACGATTTTGCTTCTTATATACACTCTCGGGCGGCATGGCGGTCGAGTGGTTAGCCCGCAGACCTCACAGCTAGGAGACCAGGGTTCGATTCCACCCTCTGCCATCTCTGTGTGGAGTTTGCATGTTCTCCAAGCAGAGGACAGGAAGACAAGAGGACAGGCGACCTGAGTACTGGACTGATATGGTCATGTTTCCTGATTCTAGTCAGGACTCGAGCAGCAGCATTCTGGATGTACTGCAGTTGCCCTGTCTTATATACATATATCCTCATATATGTCCTGTCTTATATACACCCTGTTTTACATATACCCGGCCTTACATATGCCCTCTTACATACATCCTGTTCTCACATACAGCCTGACTTACATATGTCCTGTCTTACATACAGCATGACCTGTCTTACATACACCCTTTTATACGTCCTGTCTTATATGAAGGTCCTGTCTTACATACACCCTGTCTTATATACATCCTCTTACATACGTCCTGACTATAAAAGTCCTGTCTTACGTACAAACTGTCTTATATACATCCTCTTGCATACGTCCTGTCTTGTATAAAGGTCCTGTGTTACATAGACCCTGTCTTATATATATCCTCTTTCATATGTCCTGTCTTATATAAAGGTCCTGTCTTATATACATCCTCTTTCATATGTCCTGTCTTATATAAAGGTCCTGTCTTACATACACCCTGTCTTATATACATCCTCTTACATATGTTCTGTCTTATATAAAGGTCCTGTCTTACATACACCCTGTCTTATATACATCCTCTTACATATGTTCTGTCTTATATAAAGGTCCTGTCTTACATACACCCTGTCTTATATACATCCTCTTACATAGGTCCTGACTTATATAAAGGTCCTGTCTTATAGAAAAGTCCTGTCTTACATACACCCTGTCTTATATACAGCCTCTTACATATGTTCTGTCTTATATAAAGGTCCCGTCTTACATACACCCTGTCTTATATACATCCTCTTTCATATGTTCTGTCTTATATAAAGGTCCTGTCTTATATACATCCTCTTTCATATGTCCTGTCTTATATAAAGGTCCTGTCTTACATACACCCTGTCTTATATACATCCTCTTACATAGGTCCTGACTTATATAAAGGTCCTGTCTTACATACACCCTGTCTTATATACGTACATCCTCTTACATACGTCCTGTCTTATATAAAAGTCCTTTGTTACATACACTCTGTCTTATATACATCCTCTTTCATATGTCCTGTCTTATATAAAGGTCCTGTCTTACATACACCCTGTCTTATATACATCCTCTTACATACGTCCTGACTTATATAAAGGTCCTGTTTTACATTCACCCTGTCTTATATACATCCTCTTTCATGCGTCCTGTCTTATATAAAGGTCCTGTCTTATATACAATACATCCTGTCTTACAGTCCCATTGATAAACACATCCACATCATCCTCCAGCTGCAATATTCTGAGAGAAGTGAGGAAGACCTTCTTTCTTGCAGGCCCATATACAAATCATCACCTTTATGCAAATATAATACAGACCTTATTGTGACAGGTTTTTATCAGGGTATTATTACAGGTAATGGGGGGGGGGGGGTTGGGGAGATGGCGCGTGGGAAAGATCTGTATTGATGTTTTGAAAACTCGGTTACACTAAAGCAGGCCTATTAGAGATAATCATTCACAGCATCAAGCTGTCAGTGTGTGTGCGTGTGCATGTGTGTGTGTGTGTGTGTGTGTGCGTCTTCAAAGTCGGGGCTTCTCATCTACAGTCAACAAACGTCCTCGTCTGGAGGAAATCAGGCTTTGTGTACCTGTACATGAGCTGTACATACATACAAGCAGTACTTTGCTTCACAATTACAGTACATGATGACCGAGTCCCGGCTGAGAAGAGAAGAGTGCGGTTCGAGTCCTTCAGCGACCTTTCTAAATCGTCCGTTTGACCCACGTGTAAAAAGAATATATTTCAGGTTGCGTCTCAAATACTTGTGACTGTTATCCTCTCCTGGTGGGAGCTTCGACAGTTTGAACGGTGCGTTCAAATGCGTCTGCGAGCAGAACATCCAGTCAAACGCATTTGCATGAGCGGCCCCCCACCCACTCCATTACCTGCAGCACCAGCACCAGCCGTATTCCCAGTACGCTCCAGCCTCGGGCATCCCGGGCCAACTCGCCGGGGTCCTCTCCCCAACCGCTTCCTCTCCACTGCTGCTGGGTTTGACTCACCGTGACCTCTGACCTCCGGTGTTACACCGCCTCCCCCACACATGCAAATGCCGCTCGTCTGCTCCGTGAGGCATCAGAGAAAAACGCCGGTTTCTGATGCAGCTATAGCGGAAAGGAAGACAGATGTAGGAGTGACATGGGTTGAGGGAAGCAAGATGGGGGCGGGGGGCGAGCGAGAAGAAAACAAAGCAACCGGGAGGGAGAGAGAGAGACCCCCACAAGGAAGTACGAGCATCTTGCACTGTGAAGTGGAAGGAGGCAGTGGCGCCCGCCTGGGGAGTTCGCAGCCCGCCTGCAGCCCCGGCACTGAGGCCTTCAATCTTTTTCTGTGTTTTCTCCAGCCAAGCGGACCCCCCCCCCCCCAACACCAGCGACTAGCGAGCTCGCACTGACCCTCGCTGATCTCGCTTTATGTGCTTCAGCGAGAAAAATCCATCACGGGTGCGTTCGCTGTACTTCCTCCCAGGCTGCTCCAGGCGCCTTTGCGTTTTTTTTGTGTGTGGAGAGCTAAGCGATGTGTGCAGCAGTATCTGGAGAGCTTCCAACCCCCCCCCCCTCCCCCCTTCTGTTCTCAGCTCGGAGGATCCATCGGTTCTTCGTCTCTCGATCTCTTTGTCGCTGCTTTGATTCCGCTCTCCAAGCCTTGGCTGGCCTTGCTAACAGCGGCGGAGCACAGGTCCTCCTCCGCTCCCGCTAATAACACACAATCCAACAATCCGACCGTGGTGGGACGCCGCCCGCTCTCTCTCGTACACGCCAACACACGCACGCTCTCTGCTGCCTTCGCCGTCCACGCTCAGAAACTGTTATTCCACACCGCCTGTCAGTTGGATGTTACGCATCCCTTGCATATCCAGTCGTGGGGCACACGAACGTAGCAGTGGTTTCTTTAAGTTGGGGTCCAATGCCTGAATTTTTCCTCCCACATTCCCAAAAATATTCCAAAAAAATCCATGTCAGGTTAATTGGCGACTCCTGGTTGTCGATATAAGTTAGCGTAGCACATTCCTTGTGAGGATAAGTGATATGGAAAACAAATGAATGGATTATATGAGGAATGGGGATCGAACCAGCAACAAACGTAGCAGTATTTTCTTCCAGTTGTGGTCCAATGCCTGAATTACGCTCCTCGCATGCTCCAGTTTCCTCCCACATTCCCATAAATATTCCAAAAACATCCATGTTAGGTTAATTGGCGACTCCAGGTGGTCTCTATAAGTTAGCATAGCACATTCCTTGTGAGGATAAGTGATATGGAAAACAAATGAATGGATTATATGAGGAATGGGGATCGAACCAGCAACAAACGTAGCAGTATTTTCTTCCAGTTGTGGTCCAATGCCTGAATTACGCTCCTCGCATGCTCCAGTTTCCTCCCACATTCCCATAAATATTCCAAAAACATCCATGTTAGGTTAATTGGCGACTCCAGGTGGTCTCTATAAGTTAGCATAGCACATTCCTTGTGAGGATAAGCGATATGGAAAACAAATGAATGGATTATACGAGGAATGGGGATCGAACCAGCAACAAACGTAGCAGTGGTTTCTTCCAGTTGTGTTCAAATGCCTGAATTACGCTCCTCGCACACGGCGGTTTCCCGCCACATTCCCAAAAATATTCCAAAAACATCCATGTTAGGTTAATTGGCGACTCTAGGTTGTCTATATAAGTTAGCGTAGCACATTCCTTGTGAGGATAAGTGGTATGGAAAACAAATGAATGGATTATATGAGGAATGGGGATCGAACCAGCAACGAACGTAGCAGTGGTTTTTCATTCATTCATTCATTTTCTAAGGGTTGTGGTTGGTGCTGGAGCCTATCCCAGCTGTCTTTGGGCAAGACTTTTGAGCGGTAGTGTAGTACTAAATACTATGGTGTGTCACAAGATGAGACGATACTAAATATACGTCATTAGCATCGATCATTAATGATGATAACCTCCACCTTTCACAATAGAAATACTCCACAAAGGCAGGGAAAAAGCAGTGATACTGCAGAATAAAAGCAAATGGGACAAGGAAATGCTCAGTATGGAGCAGGAGAAGGTACAACTCCGCCCCAAGCCCACACAGATACCGTCACCACGTGTTTCTGCAAATTTAGCTTCAGGTCCTCCAGAGGCGGGTCTGTACAGGTGTCCTAACCAGCTGTAAACCTGGCATTTCTTTCATGCACAACAATCCTGCCTCTGTCAAACACATCAGCACTTCTCATTGTTGGCGGCTGCACACCTGCGGCGAAGGCATCAAAAGAAAAGAGGAAGCCATGTGGATCAGACAAGAGTGCAACGTTTTGAGACGCTCTCTGCCTCAACGACTTTCTCACGCTCATGTTGCAAAAAAAAAAAAGGTCTCCAGTGGTGAGCTAAGTCGGGTCCGCACCTGGATGCTTGCCTTACCTGGGAGTGTGCATGAATCCGAACCGTGCGGCCGCGCACTCCTGATGGTCAACCGTGAGGCCTTCAGTGGACGGCATCAAACGAGGTTTGTTTGTCGGGATTTCATGAATCAAACAGGAAGTAATGGCTGCATGAGTGCTGACTTTAGGTGCGGATATTGGAATTACACAGACGGGTTGTGGCTCAGCACCAATCTGGCACATCACTCATGCATTGCTCATTCCGTCATGCGGAAACCTTCAGCGCCGCCAATAAGCACCCCTGGTGGCAAGATGGCGACACGGCGGCGTGAGTTCACAGATTTCCTACGCGAGCATTTAAGCCTCATTAAGGCTGGCAAGAGGAGAGGGTGGTAACCGCCGCCGCTGCCGCCGCTGCCGCCGCCCAACCGAGGGTAGCACTGTGTTGACACCATCTGCCTTCACACGACCACGCTGTGACTTATCCGCCAGCGCTTCGGCGATAAGAACGCTCCTCGAGGCAGCCAAGGTTCACATCCTTGAAGTGTTGAGTGGCCCGTGTGAGAAAAGACATTGCTTGTCCACGGCTGGTGACAGAAACGTCCAAATTAGTCCAAGGGTGCGTTCACGGTTGTGGTGCGGTAATACGTAAAAGAATGATTAGTTGGGGTTCAAACCTCCAGTTCTGTCCGTTGACTAAATAATGCTCTCATGTTAATAAAGTCATATGTCAATTATTTACCGCAATTCCATAAATTCTGTGACAATTTATCTGGACCCCCCTTGGTTCATTCCTTGATCCCACTCTAACTAGTCCACTTATTTGTATAATATATATTTAAAAAAAAATTAAAAAAACATATATATACACATTTTATATATAATATGTATATTTTTTTCTCTATATTTTTTAAATATAGATATATATTTTTAGTAGTAGTATACATATATATTATATATATATATATTATATATATATATATATAAATATGTTTTTTAGTCTGCTAAAAAGAAAAAGGGGGTTGCACGGCGGTCGAGTGGTTAGCGCGCAGACCTCACAGCGAGGAGACCCAAGTTCAATCCCACACACTCTAACTAGTCCACTTATTTGTATAATATATGTAAAAAATAAAATAAATAAAAAAAATATATATACACATATTATATATAACATGTATATTTTTTCTATATATTTTTTAAATATATATATAGATTTTTTAGTCTTAGTATATATATATATTATATATATATATATATATATTTTGTCTGCTAAAAAGAAAAGGGGGGTTGCACAGGTGGTTAGCACGCAGACCTCACAGCTAGGAGACCCAAGTTCAATCCCACCCACTCTAACTAGTCCACTTATTTGTATAATATATGTATATATTATATATATATATATATTTTAGTCTGCTAAAAAGAAAAGGGGGGTTGCACAGTGGTCGAGTGGAATGTTTAGCGCGAAGGCCTCACAGCTAGGAGACCCGAGTCCAATCCCACCTTCGGCCATCTCTGTGTGGAGTTTGCATGTTCTCCCCATGCATGCATGGGATTTTTTCCGGGTACTCCGGTTTCCTCCCACATTCCAAAAACATGCTAGGTTAATTGGCGACTCCAAATTGTCCATAGGTATGAATGTGAGTGTGAATGGTTGTTTGTCTATATGTGTCCTGTGATTGGCTGGCCACCAGTCCAGTGTGTACCCCGCCTCTCGCCCGAAGACAGCTGGGATAGGCTCCAGCACCCTCTGCGACCCTTGTGAGGATAAGCGATAGAAAATGAATGAATGAATATACAACTGTTGAATATGACTGTAATAGTTTCTAATGAGTTTAAAAGGTGTTTAATAACCATATGATGCATATTATAGCCTTTTACAGACTTCTTTAAAGTCTTATTATGACGCCTTCTGACCATCAATGAAATGTTTGAAGTGGCAGAACAAGCTGAGATATTTGCTTCTGCGTGTTAGTGGTGGGGGGTGGGGGCTGAAACTGTCATTCCTCTCTGCGTGTTTGGCTGCATGCATGAGAACCGCCTCAGCCACCCACCCCCGCCCACCCACCCCCGTGAAGCCTAAAGCCGTGCGCGCGGCCAGCCGTCAGCGACGCCCCGCGGATGGAGGCGGCAAGCCGGGCGAGAGGAGCGCCTTCCCCCCCGTCGTCTGCGCGCCACGTGTCGCGGTCTCTGCGGCAGGCAGCCGGAGGTGTGGAGCTCCGTGGAGCCTCTGATGCTTGTTGCTTCTGCCTTTCTTCAATCACGTCACATGAAAGCGCAAATTAACCCTGACACGACGAGTCCTAAACTGGTTGCTTCTGCTCTCACGGTCCCCTGCAACCGCCATAAAGATAAGCAAATGCAATTATGACCTGCGTGAGCGATAAAGAAGCCTTGAAGGCGGCCGCGCGCTCACCAAATAGCTCTGCTTGATGGGGCGGGCGGACCGATCCAAATGTCGACTATGTCGATGCCACCGGCAGGATCAGTATCTGTTGATACTACCATTCATTCATTTATATACACATGTACTAAAATGTTTACTTTTATGAAGTTGTCCCAGTTGTCGTGATGTGCTATACATATCACTATATTGACAGAATTGTTTTAATTAAAAAAAAACTTAAACTATGTTAGGAAAGCAGGAAGTGAACAAATGTAACAGTTACTGAGTTCATAATGCCGCCTACAGAGAACATACTAACTCCTTATTTCTAAAATCACAAATAAACAAAAACAAACAAAAAACAACTTAAACTATATTAGGAAAGCAGGAAGTGAACAAATGTACTTCGGTATGTGACAAAAAAAAAATATTTTTTTTAAAGCAGAACAATTTTTTTAAATTAAACTATATTAGGAAAGCAGGAAGTGAACAAATGTAACAGTTACTGAATTCATAATGCCGCCTACAGAGAACATACTAACTCCTTATTTCTAAAATCACAAATAAACAAAAACAAACAAAAAACAACTTAAACTATATTAGGAAAGCAGGAAGTGAACAAATGTACTTTGGTATGTGACAAAAATAAAATAAAAAAAACCAAAACATTTTTTTTTAAAGCAGAACAATTTTTTTTTAATTAAACTATATTAGGAAAGCAGGAAGTGAGCAAATGTACTTCGGTACGTGACAAAAATAAAATTAAAAAAAACAAAACTTTTTTTTAAAGCAAAACAATTTTTTTAATTAAACTATATTAGGAAAGCAGGAAGTGAACAAATGTACTTCAGTCCGTGACAAAAATAAAATTAAAAAACAAAAACATTTTTTTAAAGCAAAACAAAATATATTTTTTTAAATTAAACTATAGTAGGAAAGCAGGAAGTGAACAAATGTACTTTGGTACGTGACAAAAATAAAATAAAAAATAAATAAATAAATAAATAAAAACAAATTGTTTTTTTTAATTAAACTATATTAGGAAAGCAGGAAGTGAACAAATGTAACCGTTACTGATTGTAAAAGTACCAGATGGAGGGGTAGGATTTAATAAGCTTTGCTTCTTCCTACTCCTTTTGGACAAGTGGAACTGGGAACTGATTATGGGATGCACTCAATCCTAACCCTATGTTGAAATGAAATAAAACCATTACCATTAACTATTGTATGTTTAATGACATCGTTACATTGGCCGCAACTTTACCTAAAATGTGTACGTAAGCAGACGCTTCACCTCTCATCCAAGCAATCATCCAAAAGACTAGATAGGGCAGCCCCAATCTGAGGGGACGCTTATTCTCCTGAATCTGGTTTCACTCACTTTGTGGTGCAAAACGACAAGGATTTAGATGCGGTGGAGCGAAACCTTTGTCTGCCACTGATGGTTATTTGGGCGGAATGAGACCGATTCCGCCACCGCTACAATAAAATAACTGTAGTAGCACGTGCTATAAATTGTCTCAAAATCGATTTCAGGCTTTTAGTTTGATACCCGTGCTTCAGACTTTGGCTTTCTATGAGACAGATGACAAATGACACGTCCACTGAGAAATCACCCACACCCTAATAATAATAATACTAATAATAATAATACTGCATATAATAATAATGCAATATTTTCTTAGTTTGCTGAAGCAAATTCAAGGCTAAATTTCCAAGTTGTTCAAGGATCTTAAGCATTTTTAAGTTAAAAAAAAAAAATCAGTATCGGCATCGATACCAACATGAGAAATCACCCACACACTAACAATAATAATAATAATAATAGTAATACAACGCAATATTTTCTTAGTTTGCTGAAGCAAATTCAAATCAAAATCTCCAAGTTGTTCAAGGATCTTAAGCATTTTTAAGTAAAAAAAAAAAAATCAGTATCGGCATCGATACCAACATGAGCAATCACCCACACACTAATAATAATAATAATAATAATAATGATAATAGTAATACAATGCAATATTTTCTTAGTTTGCTGAAGCAAATTCAAGGCCAAATCTCCAAATTGTTCAAGGATCTTAAGCATTTTTAAGTAAAAAAAAAAAATCAGTATTGGCATCGATACCAACATGATAAATCACTCACACACTACTACGACTACTACTACTACTACTACTAATAATAATAATAATAATAATAGTAATACAACGCAATATTTTCTTAGTTTGCTGAAGCAAATTCAAGGCTAAATCTCCAAGTTGTTCAAGGATCTTAAGCATTTTTAAATAAAAAAAAAAAATCAGTATCCGTATCGATACCAACATGATAAATCACCCACACACTACTACGACTACTACTACTACTAATAATAATAATGATAATAATAATAATAATAATACAATGCAATATTTTCTTAGTTTGATGATGCAAATTCAAGGCTAAATCTTGTTCAAGGATCTTAAGCATTAATAAGTTAAAAAAAATCAGTATCGGCATCGATACCAACATGAGAAATCACCCACACACTAATAATAATAATAATAATAATAATAATAATAATAATAATAATAATACAATGCAATATTTTCTTAGTAAATCTCCAAGTTGTTCAAGGATCTTAAGCATTTTTAAGTAAAAAAAAATCAGTGTCGGCATCGATACCAACATGAGAAACCACCCACACACTCATAATAATAATAATAATAATACATTGCAATATTTTCTGAAGCAAATTCAAGGCTAAATCTCCAAGTTGTTCAAGGATCTTACGCATTTTTAAGTAAAATAAAATAAAAAATCAGTATCAGCATCGATACCAACATTAGCAGTATCGCCCGCCCCTCCTCTGCTTGCTCTGGCTCGCATTCCGATAAGGGAGACCGGTCCAGCTCGCTCAGTGGGCGTGGTTTTCCCAGGCTTTTAAAACAGCAGCTGCTATTTACCTTCCCCTCTAATGTAAACCACCAGCGCCGCCGCCGCCGCCACCGCCGCCGCTGCCTCAGCCACTCACCCGCCACCCTCCGGCCTCCCCCCCCCCCCCCCCTCCCGACCTTTCACCCCGCTCGTGAAACAGCCTGGCACGTGCCCCAAATGCACCACACCACGCGTGATTCAATGACAAACATATGCAGCGTGTTGATTCCGCATTACTTTTAGGAATAAACGCTAAACGCACCGTCTCGGTTTGCTCATTTCACTTATGTGCAACTTTTGCTGTGTGTGTGTGTTGGGGGGGGGGGGGGGGGCACACACACACAAGCATTTTCTAAGTGGTAACCCTTTCCAGATGCAAGACACCCCTATAAACAAATTGTTCTATAAAGTGTGGCGTACCAGTAGATGACCCAACACAACACATAGAACCACAAAGCAATAAGAGACCCGGCGTAGTACCTGGACTGACCTATGAGAGGCAGTAATGAGCCACAAGTAACGTAAAAACAAACAAAAACAAACAAAAAACAACTTAAACTATATTCGGAAAGCAGGAAGTGAACAAATGTACTTCGGTATGTGACAAAAATAAAATATATTTTTTTTAAAGCAGAACATTTTTTTTTAATTAAACTATATTAGGAAAGCAGGAAGTGAACAAATGTACTTCGGTATGTGACAAAAATAAAATTAAAAAAAACAAAAAAATCTTTTTTTATTAAACTATATTAGGAAAGCAGGAAGTGAACAAATGTACTTCAGTACATGACAAAAATAAAATGCAAAAAAATGTAAAAAACAAAACATTTTTTTTTATTAAACTATATTAGGAAATCAGGAAGTGAACAAATGTAACCGTAATGATTGTAAAAGTACCAGATGGAGGGGTAGGATTTAATAAGCTTTGCTTCTTCCTACTCCTTTTGGACAAGTGGAACTGGGAACTGATTATGGGATGCATTCAACCCTAACCCTAACCCTATGTTGAAATGAAATAAAACCATTACCATTAACTATTGTATGTTTAATGACATTGTTACATTGGTAACGATTAATTGGTAGATGACCCAACACAACACATAGAACCACAAAGCAATAAGAGACCTGATGTAGTACCTGGACTGACCTGTGAGAGGCAGCAATGAGCCACAAGTAACGTAAAAAGAAGAAGAGCTGGGCTGCCGTTTATATAGTTCATAAAGTAGCTATTGCAATTAATTAGTTTAACTTGAAATAGTACTCCTTATTTTGTAGTTTGAGTATAGAAAAGCACCATTAGAGCCCTGAAGACATTAAATAACACCCCTATAGTTATCTTGACACTCTTATTACCCAATGTAGTTGACATAAGAAGAGAAAATAAGACGCGTGTGTTGCTGTCAATGTGTTCCCGGTGCTAGGGGAGCTGTGTGGGGGGCACGGGGGAGGAGGAGGGGGGCGTCCTGGGTTCGGATTTGAGATTTGACTTACGACCACAATAGTAGCTGTTGTTAGGGATTGTTGTGCCTGTTGTGAGAAGATTCAAACCTGCGATAAAAGGCTGCTGTTATGGTGATTGATGAAGTCTGGTGCTTGTGTATCTGTATGCTCGATATGCTGACATTACTAGTGAGTCTAATTTAGCTATCTTATCCTCAATTTAACAGCATGATTTATTCATGAAGTCGCCAAATTCGAAGTGCAATGTTTCTGTACATGGCTAGTATGTAGTAGTAGTATGTCTGTACTGATATTTTGTATATATGCGAGTATTGTCAGTACACATAATGATAGTAATACTTTTTGTCATTTTGAAACTCCTACAGTATTTGCTCTCAAAGATATTTGGGAAACTAAAACAAAGTCATGATGTGCTATATATATATTTATACATATATATCACTATATTGACAGTTACTATGGTAACCATTATGTCATTGGATGGTCATATCACCTCCTACTTTGGTATGTGACAAAAATAAAATAAAATAAAATAAAATAAAACAAAATAAAACAACAAAACAAAACAAATAAAATAAAATAACAAAACAAAATAAAATAAAATGAAAAAAATAACAAAACAAAATAAAACAAAACAAAATAAATAAAATAAATTAAAATAAAATAACAAAATAAAATAACAAAACAAAATAAAATAAATAAAATAACAAAATAAAATAAAATAAATAACAAAACAAAATAAAACAACAAAACAAAATAAATAAAATAAAATATTTTTTATTATGTTAGGAAAGCAGGAAGTGAACAAATGTAACAGTTACTGATTGTAAAAGTACCAGATGGAGGGGTAGGATTTAATAAACTTTGCTTCTTCCTACTCCTTTTGGACATGTGGAACTGGGAACTGATTATGGGATGCATTCAATTGTAATCTGATGCATGTTCAAATGAAATAAAACCATTACCAAACAGGAGAGTCCTCACAATGTGGCACCAGTATGTTTACTACAGTATGTTTACTACAGTATGTATACTACTGTATATATATGTTTATTTATGATACATCCTGTCGGGTCATGTTCTCGGGGCGCACTAACATCTGCGGAGGACCACCACACCGGTGCCTTCTTGTAAATTAGATCAGAAGAGTCGACGCCATAACGCTGGGAAAGCCTCCCCGAGCGGAAACACCTCAAGGTAGTTTCGTAAGACTGTGTTATTCCGCCATATTGCTAGTATTCGGACCGCTGTACTTCCTCCTCGTGTGGCTGTTATCCTAAATCGGGCCGGAAGGTAAAGGGTGCCAGCGCCTGCTCCCGGCGCGGGTGCCCGCCGTGTGATGATTGAAGACTGGGAGGCAGTTTCCCGGCTGCGCCCTCAGCCCGGGCGGCGCGCCATTGGCCGCCAGCTGCAGGCCGCCAGACAGCCAATGGGAGGGCGCCGACCACGAGCCGTCCTCCTTCGGGGGCCGCGTGTCCCTCTCGCTGATTGGTGGAAAGTTAGTGTGGGAAAGAAAGTTTGGGAAGTTTCACACGAGCCGTTCGCGTGCAGGGCGGGATATAAATACTCGCCACACGCAGTTGACGCCGACACACGGAGATCCACGCTCGCAGCTGCACGTCCACTCTGACGGATTCTAACACACTTTGACTCCGGGACTTCGCTTTTTTTTCAATTTCTTTTCCGTTGCGCTTCGCCGGAACGTACTTTTTTTTTTTACTGCTTTTTGTGGAAATTACCGCATTTTGACGTGAAGATGCCTGCCGACATGATGGAAAAAAGCTCCTCCTCTCCGGTTGCCGCGACCCCGGCGAGCATCAACTCCACCCCGGATAAACCCAAAACCGCCTCGGAGCACAGAAAGGTGAGTCGTCTTTTTGCGACTTTAAAAAAAACAACAAAAAAACAAAAAACGGATGCGTTTTTAACATCCGGCTTCGATTTTTAGTCTTCCAAGCCAATCATGGAAAAGAGAAGAAGAGCCAGAATCAACGAGAGCTTAGGACAGCTGAAGACTCTCATCTTGGACGCGCTGAAGAAAGATGTAAGTTGGTGCAAAGATAGGAAAAATGTGAAGATGGATTTGTGGATTCCTAACAATGTGCTCCTTTAGAGCTCCAGACATTCCAAATTGGAGAAAGCAGACATTCTGGAAATGACGGTGAAGCATCTTCGGAATCTTCAAAGAGCTCAAATGACCGGTGAGTCTTCTTCTTAGTCGGAATATCACCAAGTTCTCATCCGTGGAGATCCGAGTATAACAAAAGTGTTTTTTCGTTTTTTTGCAGCCGCTTTGAACACAGATCCGACCGTTTTGGGTAAATATCGTGCCGGTTTCAGCGAATGCATGAACGAGGTGACGCGCTTCCTGTCCACCTGCGAGGGCGTCAACACGGAAGTCCGAACGCGTCTTCTGGGTCACTTAGCGAGCTGCATGACCCAGATAAACGCCATGAACTACCCAAGCCAGCACCAGCTGCCCCCGGCGGGCGCCCCCACGCACCCGTCCTTCGCTCAACCCCTGGTTCAGATACCGGGTTCCTCTCCGCAGGTGCTGCCTATGAGCGCCGTGCCGTGTAAAGGCGCATCCTCGCCCGGCGCTCTTCCCGGATCCGACGCCGCTAAAGTGTACGGTGGCTTCCAGATTGTGCCTGCAACGGACGGACAGTTTGCTTTTCTTATACCCAATGCCACATTCACCCCAAATGGAGCCGTTATCCCTGTCTACGCCAACAACAACAACGGAGGCACCGTACCGGCCGCAGTCTCACCCGGAGCCCCGTCGGGTAACTCGGACTCGGTGTGGCGGCCATGGTGAAGCAGAGCGTTCTTTCCTTTTTTCATGCTAGAAGTTTTTTGTTTGTCAAACGGAAAGAGTATGCACTATATTTGTACAGCTAACAAGACTCATAAAGTTCATATTGAAATGAGAATTTGTATTGTGGAAGTCCGTTCACTGCATTTTTTTTTGGGGGGGGGGGGGGGATTTTATATATAAAAAGTTGTTTTCTTACTGTTTGATGCCAAAGATGTTCATTGCGCTTATATGCTGTTCTTCGTTTTGGAAGACAAATAAATTTGTTACTTCATGAACACATACTTTGTTTGGTTTTTTTTTGGTTTGTGTATGGACCCCGGGCCACACATTGGACACCCTTGCATTGAAGGCTGATTAACAGAGCTGTAATCATCAACATTTTGAAGGAAATAAATATATTCTTGATATATATTCACTCTTTTGTCAAACAACTACTGAAATACATTTTTAAATTAATTAAATTAATATGTAATTAATTACATTTTTTTCCACAAAAATATTCACATTTATTGAGATTTATTGGTTGTTTTTAATATATATATTCTTGATATATATTCACTCTTGAGAGCACTTTTGTCAAACAACTACTGAAATATTTTTTTTAATTAAATTGTCTTTATTTGGTTTGTGTTTGGACCCAGTGCCACACATTGGAGACCCTTGCATTGAAGGCTGATTAACAGAGCTATAATCGTCAACATTTTGAAGGTAATGAATATATTCTTGATATATATTCACTCTTTTGTCAAACAACCACTGAAATATTTTTTTAATTAATTAAATTAATTATTTAATTAATTACATTTTTTTCACAAAAATATTCACATTTATTGAGATGTATTGGTTGTTTTTTTATATATATTCTTGATATATATTCAGTCTTGAGAGCACTTTTGTGAAGCAACATATTTTGGTTCTGAAATATTATTTTTAAATTAATTAAATTAAATTAAATTTTGAATTAATTACATTTTTTTCACAAAAATATTCACATTTATTGAGATTTATTGGTTGTTTTTTTTGGGGGGGGGGGGGTTTATATATAAAAAGTTGTCTTTCTTACTGTTTGATGCCAAAGATGTTCATTGCGCTTATATGCTGTTCTTCTGTTTGGACCCCGGGCCACACATTGGAGACCCTCACATTGAAGGCTGATTAACAGGCAGTTTTAGAGCTATAATCATCAACATTTTGAAGGAAATAAATAAATATTCTTGATATATATTCACTCTTGAGAGCACTTTTGACAAACAACTACTGAAATATTTTTTTAGAATTAATTAAATTAAATTAATTTTTTAATTATTATTTTTTTTTCACAAAAATATTCACATTTATTGAGATTTATTGGTTATTTTTTCGGGGGTGCACAGACAGAACTAACCTGATCTTTAATCTCTGCTCCATAAAGTCACATTGTGATGATGATGAAGTCCCCGCACCCCGCAGCAACAGGAGCCGGGTTCGAGTGCATTCTTATGCTGCCTTTTCACACCCCTTCAAGTGTCATCCAGAGGACACCGACGCCATCTAGCAGCGGAAAGGCGCATTGCATGTTGATTGGTCAGTGGTGGATCAATGGCCTCCATGTCTTCCATCATGTCTTCCAGTGTGTATAATGTGACACAAAATGTGTAAATACAAGACTTATTGTAGAATATAAATTAAAATTAATTTTTATTTGACCCCCACAGGCCCTCCCGGGCACCGGCGGACCCCATGTGAGGAACCCCCGCTCTACAGAGGAAGGTAATGGTCACATGGTTACATTTACATGTGTGGAAATGTTATATCTGGAAGGCATTTTCAATTTTATTGATGATTTTTGTCGTAATTTGCAACATTCCGCGTATCGTTTTGGGTCGTGGCGCACACAAAAAAGGATGTGGAGATCACATGACTTCCTGACGCATCAGAGCTGCAGGAGAAGTTGATGTTTAACATCCATCCGCCGAGCCATGTGGTAGCGCTCGGCCGTGCCCAGCCAGGTGTGTGTGTGCCCCCTCCAGCTATCTCAGTGTGGCCCTTTTTGCTTTGAAGGCTGCCTGTGTGTGTTTGTGTGTGTGTGTGTGTGTGTGCAGGTGTTTGTAATTACCAATACGCTAAGAGGCACAAAGTGTGGATAAATGCCATCATTTTGTATTTCCATCACACCTTTTTTCTTTTGGGGGGAGGGGCATGCATCCCTGTTTGATTGCAGCCATGTGTATGCTAGTGTCTGTGCCTCAAATCAAATACTTATGTCAGAGGTGTCCAAAGTGCGGCTCAGAGGTTACTTGTGGCGCGGGGTTGGTTTTTATCGGCCCGCGACACATTCTCAAAATATAATTTAACTGTAAAACTTCCAAAAAGGAAGAATAAAGTCCAAATATTTAGAGGAAAAAGTTGTCGTTTTACGAGAAAAATGTTGTAATATTATGAGGAAAAATAACCTCATAGTAGAAGAAAATTGCAATATTATAGAAGCAAAAATAATGAATAAAGTTTTCATATTTGGAAAATTTGGTTGAGGAAAAAGTTATAATATTCACTGAAAGAAAGTTGTAATTTCAGAGTACGGAGTATAAAGATGTAATAATATAAGGAGGAATTTTTGAAAATGAGCTTGTGGAAGAACTTCCAATGTTAGCACAAGTGAGTCAAAATATTATGGGAATAAAGACAGAGAAAATTGACAAGAAAGCTGAGAAAAAACATTGCAATTTTAATGTTATGAGTAAAATAATGTCATTTTAGTGGTATAGAGTATAAAAATTAATGTGTAATTAATATATTATTATTATTATTACGACATGAATACACCATTTTATAATATATTATAATTAATATGTAATTTTTGGAATATAAGAAAAAAATCACAAGAAGAAAGCTGAGAAAAAAACGAAAAAAAATATGATTTCATTTTAGTAGTATATAATAGAAATATTAATGTGTAATTAATATTATTATTATATATTATTATATATTATTGTATTATTCTTATTATTAATATGTAATTCATATAATAGAATACAAGAAAAAATATTCACAAGAAGAAAGCTGAGAAAAAACAAAAAATAATTTATTTCATTATTTATATTATTTATTAATTATTATTATTATTATTATTTAATCATTCAATTTATCATTTTTGATTTTCATTTTAGTAGTATATAGTAGAAAGATTAATGTGTAATTAATATATTATTATTAATATATTAATATATAATTAATGTAATATATTATGTATATGTAATTTTTGGAATTTAAGGCTGGGGCCAAAAGTTGTAATATTATGTGAAGTCAAAATATTAACAGAATAAAGTCATAATATTACAAGAAGAAGACTTTACGAGGACAAAATTGTAATAGTTTTAGAAATTGAAAGAAAAACAGCAGAAATGGGGAAAAAAGTCGCAATATTCCAAGAATCAATTCGTAATATTCAAAGTAAAAAAAAATAATTTTAGAAACATAAAGGCAAAATACTAAAGAATTTTTTTAAAATTAAAATTAATATATTATTAGACACAAATGTAATTTTGGAGTATAAAGTCAAAATATTATTATTTTTTTTACTAAATAAATAAATAATAAACTAATAAATAATTTTTAAAAATCTGAATAAAGTCAAAATATTATGAAAAAAATTCCAAAGATTATTTAAGAAGAAGAAGTTTTTTTTTAAAGCAAAAAAATGGTAAAAAGAGCCAAAACTGAAGCGCATTTACAGTGTATGACGGACGAAGCTGAGGTGAAATATATATAACGTTTTGCCAAAGTTATATATATATATATTTCATTTTTTACGATGTGGCCCTTGGAGGAAAAAGTTAGGACACCTGCGCTGTGTTTGCTTCGAACCGGAAGTGACAACGGCAATATTTACTTCCTGTTCTTCTCTCTTACCCTACTTTTGCGTATTTTGCAGTCAAAATATTAATGGAAAGTATGGAAGTGTGTGAAATGAGAGGAACGTGTGTGTGTGTGTACCAGATAGCATCGACCTCCTGTGAGCGGGAGCATCGCCACACAATCACTGACACACACACACACACACACACACACACTCCCACGGCGTTCCAGCTGCACTCAAACACAGCATCGGGCTTCCTGCCCCCCGAGCCCCGGGGCCACAGCTGGACGCAGGCCGTCTGGGAGGCACGTGGTGTGACCCGGACAACACCCAGCTGCCGAGCCCCGCCCGCCTCTCTCCGACATCTTCATGGTTCCTTCCCCTCCGGAGAGAGCAGCTTTACGAGCCTCTCCAATTACCGAGCTGCCGCGCTGACCGCACACATGTCACAACACGACCGGGGGGGCGGGGGGGTTGGCCGCCATGCGTGTCCATTAACTTTTCCCACACTCGGCGTGCGTGCAGGGAGCAAAAAAAAATCTCTGCTTCCTCTTTGGCTGCTAAGTGCTACCATATGGTTCTTTCTCTCTTCTGGCCCGTCACCGGGGCCGTCTTTGATTGCAGCCCAGACAAGCGAGAGCTTTATGATTTAAGCCCTGGGCTTGCTGTACCAAGCCCTGGACTCATTCCGAAGACAAACCCGCCGCCCTCCCTCGCGCCCCCTCCTCTTGCAGTTGCAGAGGAAGGCTGTTTTCTGGCAGGAAATGAATAGCTCCCAGATGAGCGCAAGGAACCTGAGAGGTCGTGAGAAAGAGGCGAACCCCCCCCGTCTCTCCGCAAGGCCCCGGCCTGCTGCCAGCCGCCGGGGGAATGTGGGAGAGCGCCTCTCTGACACACGCATCAACCCCTGCGCCCCGTGCACCGCAACGCCTCACTGACTGAGCCGGGAATAGACTCAAAATCCGAGGCCAGTCATCCACCGACCGGCATGGGAAGCCATGGGAGAGGAGCCGGATCCGCGTGGGTGGAGGTGTATCGGTGCCTACCCTTCCAATCCCCTGTCAAGTCAAAGTCAGGGCGCCGCGTGTACGACCCCGCGTGGGTCTTTGGATTCTGACTCCTTCACTCCCAGAGGCAAACACAAAAAAAAAAACAGTCCCCCAGACAGGTGTTCCTGCTCAGGACGGTTTTCCCCTTCACCTCCCCGTGCGCTAAACTAACATTTATTCCTCCTGATGTTGACATTTGTTATGTTTGGAGGAGGCGTGACGTCGGGTTGCAGCTGTCCGGCTTCCCTCTGCTGACATCAAATCATTACAGCTGTTAGAGTTCTTGATATCATTTTATTTCTATTTATGGTATTAATGGCAGCCGTTTATTTTCATGCCGACCCACCTGGACTCCGATCAGCTGGCAGCTTAAAGGAGAATTGAACCTGTGGTGGCCCTGCGGCCTCATGCAACAACCCCAACCACTTCACCATCACTGCCTCTGCATTTAATATGGGTTTAACATCGTAGAGCCCTCTCGACATGAAATAACACCCCTATAGTGACTTTACACTACTATTACCCAATATTGTCGACATAATAAAACAAAATAAGACATAGTTAGGGCCTTCTAAATATGGGTTCTAACACCGTAGAGCCCTCTAGACATGAAATAACACCCCTATAGTGACCTTACACTCCTATAACCGAATATATAGTAGACAAAATAAGATTAAATAAGACATGGTTAGGACCTTCTAAATATGGATTTTAACATTGTAGAGCCCTCTAGACATGAAATAACACCCCTATAGTGACCTTTACACTCTTATTACCCAATATAGTGGACATTATAATTAAATAAGACATACTTAGGACCTTCTAAATATGGGTTTTAACATCGTAGAGCCCTCTAAACATGAAATAACACCCCTATAGTGACCTTACACTCCTATTACCCAATATAGTAGACATAATATGATTAAATAAGACATAGTCAGGACCTTCGAAATATGGGTTTTAACATCATAGAGCCCTCTAGACATGAAATAACACCCCTATAGTGACCTTTACACTCCTATTACCCAATATAGTAGACATAATATGATTAAATAAGACATAGTCAGGACCTTCTAAATATGGGTTTTAACATCATAGAGCCCTCTAAACATGAAATAACACCCCTATAGTGACCTTATACTCTTATTACCCAATATAGTAGACATAATAAGATTAAATAAGACATAGTTAGGACCTTCTAAATATGGGTTTTAACATCATATAGCCTTCTAGACATGAAATAACACCCCTATAGTGACCTTTATACTACTATTACCCAACATAGTAGACATAATAAGATTAAATAAGACATAGTTAGGACCTTCTAAATATGGGTATTGACATCGTAGAGCTCTCTAGACATCAAACAACACCCCTATAGTCACCTTTATACTCCTATTACCCAATATAGTAGACATAATAAGATTAAGTAAGACATAGTTAGGACTTTCTAAATATGGGTTTTAACATCGTAGAGCCCTTTAAACATGAAATAACACCCCTATAGTGACATTTATACTCCTATAACTGAATATACAGTAGACATAATATGATTAAATAAGACATGGTTAGGACCTTCTAAATATAGGTTTTAACATTGTAGAGTTTTCAAACATGAAATAACACCCCTATAGTGACCTTTACACTTTTATTACCCAATATAGTAGACATTATAATTAAATAAGACATACTTAGGACCTTCTAAATATGGGTTTTAACATCGTAGAGCCCTCTAAACATGAAATAACACCCCTATAGTGACCTTTACACTCCTATTACCCAATATAGTAGACATAATAAGATTAAATAAGACATATTTAGGACCTTCTAAATATGGGTTTTAACAACAATGTAGAGCCCTCTAGACATGGAATAACACCCCTATAGTGACCTTGTGATAAACATTTAAATACGTTGACCCAAGATGGCCCCTATTTCCCTGTTATTGGTATATTCCTCCTGTCAGTGACTCGCTGTCCGTTTCCCACTTCTCCCTGTCTCGCACACACTCTTCCTTTGTCTGGAAGTTTGTGCGACGCTCCTATGGTAACCTGCGGACCCAGTAAACAGGACGAGCTGTCTATGGTCCAATCCCACAAGTCTACTGGCCCAATTTCCTTGGCTCGGCCTGCAAGGCAACAAAAAGCCCACCAGAGGCTCCGTCCGCCAACCCATTCACATGTCAGCCGCCGCGTTTGAAGTCGCTCGCCGCTATGTAAATCCACTGTTTTTCTCACCGGCGTCGACCCTCACGCACACGGGCTTAAGCCAAGGTGGTCATGTGATGCGGAATGCCAGGCCTCCCGGGAGAGGACCCTCCCAGGTTTGCTACATAAACATGTTGTTGAGGTGAACGTTCTCAAGGCGCGGCGGCTTGAGGAGAGCAGGACATGGCAGCCATACCAAAGTTGGCACAACCCCCCCACCCCCCCCCCCCCCACCCCCCCACTCCCGATTCTGACAGTGATGACCCCATCACACTGCGCCTTTGTATGACCTGTCCCCCGGCTTCTCTGGAACCCAATTGAGTGGGAGGGTCCTCCCCGCCTTGTAGGCCTTCACGACAAACAAACACACCAGCAAATAAGTTCTCACCATACCTACAGGATGCTAAATGTAAACAAACACCCATGTCTTAGCTACATAGGTATGTATATATTTACAATATTTAGCACAATTTTTTTTTCAATTTTGACTCATTTTCTTCACATTTTAACTAAATGGGAAATCTAAATATAATTGTTAGATCCAAATATTAAATATAAATGTGTAGTATGTATACCGTATTTTCTGGACTATAAGTCGCACAAGGCCAAAAATGCATAATTAAGTTTAAAAAAACATACATAAGTCACACTGGAGTATAAGTCACATTTTTTACAGGTAATTTACTGTATTTTCTGGACTATAAGTCACTCCAGAGTATAAGTTGCACAAGGCCAAAAATGCATAATTAGGTTGAAAAAAACATACATAAGTCACACTGGAGTACAAGTCACATTTTTTGCGGGTAATTTACCGTACTTTCTGGACTATAAGTCGCTCCAGAGTATAAGTCGCACATGCCCAAAAATGCATAATTAGCTAGAAAAAAAACATATATAAGTCGCACTGGAGTATAAGTCACATTTTTTGCAGGTAATTTACCGTATTTTCTGGACTATAAGTCGCTCCAGAGTATAAGTCGCACAAGGCCAAAAATGCATAATTAGCTAGAAAAAAACATACATAAGTCATACTGGAGTACAAGTCACATTTTTTGCGGGTAATTTACTGTATTTTCTGGACTATAAGTCCAGAAAATACCAGCCAGAGTATAAGTCGTACAAGGCCAAATGCATAATTATGTTAAAAAAACATACATAAGTCACACTGGAGTATAAGTCACATTTTTTGCGAGTAATTTACCGTATATTCTGGACTATATATCGCTCCAGAGTATGAGTCGCACATGCCCAAAAATGCATAATTTGTTAGAAAAAAACATACATAAGTCATACTGGAGTATAAGTCACATTTTTTATGGGAAATTTACCATATTTTCTGGACTATACGTAAGTCATTCCGGAGTATAAGTTGCACAAAGCTAAAAATGCATCATTAGGGGAAAAAAACATACTTAAGTCGCACTGGAGTATAAGTCACATTTTTTGCAGGTAATTTACCGTATTTTCTGGACTATAAGTCGCTCCAGAGTATAAGTCGCACAAGCCCAAAAATGCATAATTAGATTGAAAATAACATACATAAGTCACACTGGAGTATAAGTCACATTTTTGCGGGTAATTTACCGTATTTTCTGGACTATAAGTCGCTCCAGAGTATAAGTCGCACCAGCCCAAAAATGCATAATTAGATTGAAAAAAAACATACATAAGTCACACTGGAGTATAAGTCACATTTTTTGCAGGTAAATTAACCGTGTTTTCTGGACTATAAGTCGCTCCGGAGTATAAGTCGCACAAGGCCAAAATGCATAATTAGCTAGAAAAAAAACATACATAAGTCGCACTGGAGTATAAGTCACATTTTTTGCGGGTAATTTACCGTATTTTCTGGACTATAATTCGCTCCCGATATAGTTTGATAGTGAGTGAGTACAGACAATGAAGAGTTAGTAGTCTGTCACGATGTTTACATTGAGTCAATATTCCGGTTAACTCAACCGCGACTTCCGAAAGCCTCTACTGTAACGACATTCCTGTCCTCCGCACGCCTCCGTCATTGTCTGCCGAAGACGTGCCGTTGCCCGAGTGCCAAGTTGAAGTTAAAGGTAACCATGCTAGCCCTTAAAGGGCCAGCGCTCTTTATAACCGCTTGCTAGAATCTAAATGCATGAGGAGGTGCTTTCACTGTCTCGTTAAAACCGCAACTTCTTACTTACTTCTTTTGTTATTTCAATGGGAATCGTCGTTATTGTTTGTATCATGCAACCTTTATGACCAAAACCAGACGTGGGCAAGTGGCGGCTTGCGGGCCGAATATGGCTTTACAATTTAGAAAATTCAAATCGGAGGAGTTTAAGTACCTCGGAGGGTGAGGGAAGGACTCCATCTTCGTTCTGACCTGTGAAATAATCAACTTATGTGGATTCAAACTAGGTTAAGGTCAATATTCCAGTTTCCAGAACATTGGAATTAACCCGTTTCCATGCCTGAGCAAAAAGCTTTATTCCTGTATACATGGTCATTGGAAACAACCGGAGAACGTCATTTCTACTTTTTCTTCATGTATACAAAAACATAAAGTTTTCATGATGTAATCATGGCCGCCTCAGTATGGCTACACTAAGTAGCACTTTTAGTGCAGGAGGAACTTTTGTTGTGTGCGGACGACGGCGCACTGATATTGTTGTAAATTCACTCAGGACACAGAAGAAAAAGTCAACTGCAGAAGGCAGCGGATGGTGCGGGAGGGGCCCAGCAGAGGTGGTTATATAAACCTGCTTTTCTGTTGCTGTGATTGGTGTCACTACCAAGCGCTTCTGAGGACTTCTGGATATGAAGGTTCACGTTCGGTGAGTGCTGGCAATATACGTTGAAGGTCAGTAGAAGTCGATGCAGAACCATCCGAAAAAGTCTTGCAAATGCATCATGAACTGGCATTTTTTAACACACGAATGCAACATTGTAAGAAATGGGAAAAAACAGATTTAGAAAGATTTTCTTCTTTGTTTTACTTTGTTGGCATTTGTTGACGGTTGACATTGGTTGCATCACATGTTCCGAGACACCAAATGGAATTATCCCACATCCCTCTGCTGCATGCACCACGCAAAAAGCAGCCTCAAACATGGCGTGGACCTCAAGTTAATCCTCTTTAAGGTGTTGGAGCCACGGCGGAGCTGCTCCGAGAGATACGGCTCCGGCGTACAAAAAGCTAGCTGCCGCTAGGAATTGTCGAAGGCGATACACTGGTCTGTCTGTGTCGTTTAGCACAGAGACAAAAGTCCAGTGTGGACTTCCTGTTTGCGCCTCCCACCTCATCTCTCTGTGTTGCCTCGGCTTTGTTTTGGCAAACGCTCCCACAAGACGCGGTCATCGCCGCTACGGTTTGCATCACGCTAATGTTTGTGTGTGTTTATACAGCACCACCCACTTTGGTCCGCAACCCGTCTATGCCCGCCAACCCACCAAGTCCTAGTCCTCCGTGTAGTACGATGGCAATACTTGAATATTATTGGCTGTAATCTGAGCAAACTCAACCAGCATCTCAGAACAGATTCGAGATTCCAGAGATTTGGACAGTTTGTGTCGGCAACCCGTCGACGTGGACCAGCTCATCAAGTCCTGGTCCACCGTGTTCTTCTTGTTACTAAACATCCAAGTACATGTCCCACTGCGAAAAGTATAATTTCTTTGAAAAATGGTCAATTTATGTTGAAACTCAGTGGAACCTTGGTTAGCGTACACCTTGGTTTGCATTTTTGTGTCCAGACTTTTTCCAACCAGGGCCACATAATGAAATACTTTGATATTTTGTAAAGCAACACATGTAGATATGCTAAGACCGTGTGTACGTATGCATACACCTCATGAAAAAACTGCATCTCAGCGGTGTGATATCACATAAAAAAATCATATTGTTTTATGTTATTTATCTCCCAAATATTTCCACTTCCTTTCTTTTTAAATAATCTTGGTAAACTGTAATATTATGACTTTATTTCTATAATATTATAAAGTTTTCTTCAACCTAATTTTTCAAAAATAACAACTTTATTATGTTTTTTTTTGTTTATCATAAAATTCAGACTTTAACCAAATAATGTATTTTAACCAAAGTATTTCAACTATATGCTACTAAAAATTACATTATTTTTCCTGATTATATTACCCATTAGTACAGTATAGTACCATTATATAGTACCATTAGTATAGTACCACTTTTTGTAGAATATTTTTATTATTTTGTTTTCCTCAACCACATTTTTTCAAAAATAACAACTTTATTATGTTTTTTTTGTTTCTCATACAATTCAGACTTTAACCAAATAATGTATTTTATCCAAAGTATTTCAACTATATGCTACTAAAAATTACATTATTTTTCCTGATTATATTACCTGTTTATTTTTGTAGAATCTTTTACATTAGAATACAATTTTTTTATATCTGTTGTTATTTTATTATTTACTATTTCAGCTTTGGAATTCTGATTTTATTCCTGTAATATTTTTTCCTCAACATAATTTTTCAAAAATAACAACTTTATTATGTTTTTTTTTGTTTCTCATACAATTCAGACTTTAACCAAATAATGTATTTTATTCAAAGTATTTCAACTTTTTGCTTCAAAAAAATTTATATTATTATTATATTACCCATTTATTGATGTAGAATCTTTTACATTAGAATACAATTTTTTTAGCTGTAGCTGTTTTTTTAAGTTTTTATTTTTTTACGTTGTTATTATTATTATTATATTATATCTGTTATTATTTTATTATTTACTATTTCAACTTTCAAATTCTGACTTTATTCCTGTAATATTTTGACTTTATTCTTGTCCCATTATTATTTTTTCCGCAACCTAATTCTCCAGAAATTACAACCTTATTAGTAATAATTTTCATTTGAATTTCCTTGTGAAATAATTTTCTTTCCTTCAAATTCGGACTTTATTCCTGTGATATGATAAGTGTTTCCTCAAATTAATTCACAATTCCACCTTTTGATCATTTAGGACAGGGGTGCTCATTAAGTCGATCGCGATCTACCGGTCGATCGCGGAGGTGGTACTGGTCGATCGCTGGTCGATCGCTGGTCGATCGCTGGTCGATCGCTGGTCGATCGCTGGTCGATCGCGGCGTGACATTAAAAAAATATCATCCTTGCATCAATGCCGTCACTTGATTGATATACAGGGCAGCCATTCAGATGACAACTGAATGTTGCCCTTTGGGCGACCAATCAAATCAAACAACGTCTCTAAGTGCAGCAGAACTTACGATGTCAGCCTATCATCCATCCCCGTTACTTGATTGACATACAGGACAACCAGTCAGATGACAACTGAATTTTGACCTTTAGGTCACCGCTCATGCGTAAACAGCGATGCAAAGTGCTAAGCTAGTCGGCGAATTGCGTCAAATTTCAAGCCCTCGCTAAAGTTTATGGTCACTAAAATGAGTGAAGGAGCTGGACCAAGTAAAAAGGCAAAAACATATCACTTCCATACGGAATGGGAGGTGGACTTTTTTTTTCACAATGTCTTTTTCGAAGTGCGTTTGCCTCATATGCCATTCTACCATCGCAGTACCAAATAAGGGAAATGTGGAGTAATGTGGAGGTAATTACAAAAAATGTTAATTGTTAATTATGTGTGTTTTGCAATATTGGCTCATTTGGTTATGTAAGGTACATCAACATACATTGTACGTACAAATAATCCTCAATACATTTGAAAATAAATAGATGTTTTGCATTTTTGTAGTGGGTAGATCATTTTGACTCGGTCATTTTAAAAGTAGCTCGCATGCTGAAAAGTGTGAGCACCCCTGATTTAGGATATCGAAGGACTTTTTGAGATAAACACTCACATAGCACAATCAGAGTTGCGCAACAGTTACATACAATAAGGTGCAAAAGATGCATTGCTTTCACACAAGCTTAACTTTCACCTTTGAGAGGGGAACATTGTGATGTCACAAAAGGACCATGGTGACGACTTTCACCAGGTAAAAAGGTGTACCCGATGCCCTTTACCTGGTCTTTCCGTCAGGCAGAAGGCGTGACTTTGCAGCATCCTTTCTCACACACTCCACCGTCTCGCTTGGCGCCCCCGAAGCCGTGTCGGCGCGTGAGCTTCCAACGGGCGACATCAGAGTAATTGACAGTGACTGGAAATATGCGGCATCATTGAGCCCCCGTCTGTGTGACTAAAAGGGTTAGGGCCTCCCTCTTTGAGAGTGACCCCTCCTCTGGAGCCATCAGTGATATTCAATTTGTGTTCAAGCTCCTTTTGAGGGGGCCCCCGGGGGCCCGATTTGATTAACATATTTTATGGAGAAGCCTTGGATTGTGTTTAATAATAGTCACAAATAAGTACGGCGGCCTGCGTGATGACGGTGGAACCCCGGTTGAGGTTTTGCGGGACCCAAAGGGGGGCCTGGTCCCGATTCTTCGTCACCGCCGGTTTATTGACGGCTCAGCCATGCCGGCTTGAAGCTAATCAGAAGTGATTCATGTCGGCGAGTCACAATGCTGCAGAGAATCGAATTTGTTTCATCTACGCTTCTCTCCGTCACTTATCAGCGGAATGAGCCGCACCGCCAATAAATGGCGGCGAGACAATAGGCGCCGTTTGTAAGGGCACTTTTCCCACAGTCCTATCTGTCACAAAAATGGACACACACTGACGCCGGGGACAAAGCGTCAGACAGACGCACACTCAACCGCGACTTCCGAGAGCCTCTACTGTAACGACATTCCTGTCCTCCACACGCCTCCGTCATTGTCTGCCGAAGCCGTGCCGCCAACAAAAGACGCGCCCTCGCTTTCTCCGTTGCCCGAGTGCCACGGGGTAGTTAAAGGTAACCATGCTAGCCCTTAAAGGGCCAGCGCTCTTTATTAGCCGCTTGCTGGAATCTATATGCATGAGGAGGTGCTTTCACTGTCTCATTAAAACCACAACTTCTTACTTACTGCTTTCGTTATTTCAATGGGAATCGCCGCTATTGTTTGTATCATGCGACCGTGATCTTTATGACCGAAACCAGACGTCGGCAAGTGGCGGCTCGCGGGCCGAATATAATTCAAATCGAAAGAGTTTAAGTACCTCAGGGGTCATCTTCACTCCGACCTGTGAAATCAACCGAACTATGTGGAATCAAACTATGGAATGGATTGAGTAAGGAAATCAAACAATGCACAACGATGAGCCAATTCAAGAAACAATACAAGCAGTTGATGTTTGCTAAATACAAGGATGAAGAGTCTTGAACCAGTCATGATGTGCTATATATATCACTATATTGACACTTACTATGGTACACATTATGGCATTGGATGCTCATATCACCTCCTACGAGGTACGTGACAAAAAATAAAAAAATAAAGTAAATTAAAATGAATTAATAAAATAAAAAATATTCATTCATTAATAAATAAAATGAAAATAAAATAAATTAAAATAAATTAATACAATAAAAAATGATTCATTCATTCATTCATTCTTTCATGGATGAATAATTTTTAAATAAAATAAATGTAAACACATTAATAAAATAAACAAAATATTCATTCATTCATAATTTTTAAAATTTTTATTAAATAAATAATAAATTTAATAAAATAAATTTATTAATTTATATACATTTTTTTGTCGCGTACTGAAGTACGAGGTGATATGACCATACAATGACATAATGGGTACCATAGTATATTGACAGTTACAGTTACTGACAGTTACTATGGTACCCATTATGTCATTGGATGGTCATATCACCTCATACTTGGGTACGTGACAAAAATAAAATAAAATAAATTAAAATAAATTAGTAAAATAAATTAATCATTAATTCATTCAGGATTTAAATGAAAATAAAATTAATTAATTAAAAAGATTATTCATTCATTCATTCATAAATGAATATTTTTTCATCATATGAATTTATTTTGATTTAACTAAAACAACTTAAACTATATTAAGAAAGCAGGAAGTGAACAAATGTAACAGTTACTGATTGTAAAAGTACCAGATGGAGGGGTAGGATTTAATAAGCTTTACTTCTTCCTACTCCTTTTGGACATGTGGAATTGGGAACTGATTATGGGATGCATTCAATTGTAATCTGATGCATGTTCAAATGAAATTAAACCATTACCATTACCTCCACTTGTGGTTATATACTTGGCGTCATGGCAGAAGGATAAGATGGCGGGGCCGGATATGTTTTCGGGGGAAGACCCAGGACACGTTGGACAGTTTTGAGAGGCTCGCCGTAGAACCGTTTGACTGAACTGTTTCCTCAACCTAATTTACAATTCCACCTTTTGATCATGTTCGATATCGAAGGCCTTTTTGAGACACACACTCACATAGCACAATCAGAGTTGTGCAACAGTTACATACAACTGATGGGAAATTACTGCCCGTGGCGGGCTCTCACACAAGCTTAACTTTCACTTTAGCCTTTGAGAAGGGAACATTGTGATGTCACAAAAGGGGCCATGGTGACGAGAACCCTGCGACACAGTGGGGCTCGAAATACAGCCGTCATGTCGTGGACCTAACAATGTTAAACTGTGTCAGGGTTCTACACGGACATGCCCCATGTGGGCATCATCATCATCATCATCATCATCATCCTCCCACTCTAATCTTCCCAACGACCCCCTAGGGAACAGTTGCTTCCCAACCAGCTCACTTGTTCCGATATTAGCAGGAAACCTGTTTTTGTCGAAAAAGAAAGTGGACACACACTTTCCAGTTCATTTGCAATTCACCTCAACCCCCCCATCTACCGCCCGCCCTCACCCCAACCCCCCCTTTCCATCTTGCTCCCATCTTTAGCGTGGGATCTGTCAGTGGCATTTGCACTGACACTGCAGGTCCTGCCGCCTGAAAGGGCAGCGGCTAATTACTCATAATGACTTCCATTTTGTCCTGGGGGGGTTGGAGGGTGGGGGGTATCAGGCAATTGTACATGCTTGATGTCCTCGAAGGGAGGGGTGCTAGCAATGCTAGTAATGCTAGCAATGCTGATATTCATTTTCACTATTAGCATTCATTCATTTTCTACCGCTTATCCTCACAGAGGGTCGTTGGGGGTGCTGGAGCCTATCCCAGCTGTCTTCGGTAGAGAGACTGGTGGCCAGCCAATCACAGGGCACATATAGACAAACAACCATTCACACTCACATTCATACCTATGGACAATTTGGAGTCGCTAATTAACCTAGCATGTTTTTTTTGGAATGTGGGAGTACCCGGAGAAAACCCACACATGCACGGGGAGAACATGCAAACTCCACACAGAGATGGCCGATGGTGGGATTGAACTCGGGTCTCCTAGCTATGAGGTCTGCGCACTAACCACTCGACCACCGTGCAGCCCTTCACTATTAGTAGTGAAAAACAAAGATGCTGTAAAAAGAATACACACTTATTATGTTTTATTGGCTTGCAAAATTACTGCCGATTTTTGTGCCATGGGACGCAAATTTACCCCGGGCCGCACTTTGGACACCCCTGCCTTAAACAGTGCCTTATTGTCACCCTAACCTACTAGCAACTCTGTCCCATTTTAAAGCTGTCATCACATACACACACAGGTGAACACCAGTAAACACACATCACTCAACTTCCCCCTGGGGGTGGACGGTACAAAGACGAGGTGGGGGTAAAATGGGTGGGGGGAGGTGGGCATCACTGAAATAGGTTTATCTCTGCTGGGGACTTTTTTGTTGCCACATCAGGATGGAGAGGATGCAGGCAGAATAATAAAGAGAAAAAAAAGAGATAGTTGATGGATCTTTTTATGGTTGGGGGGGTCGGGGGAGGGGGGGTTGATGGGACCACCTGCGTCGCTTCCTTTACTGGGAGATTATGCGGGCACACAAAGCGGCGTCGGGAGGAGGGCAGGGGCGTCGGGAGATCCCAGCGCAAGGAACGAGGAGCGTGGAAAGTGGAGGTGGCGTGTGTGCCAGGGGTCTGCCACATCCTGTAACATCCACCCCCACCCCACATCCACCCCCCCCCCACCCCCTGTACCCCCTTGCTGCATCCCATTGTGACTCCCTCCTGGTGGCTTTCACCTCTGGGAACCTCTGCAAGCTCTTTGTATTCAACATGTGGCTGCCATCATTGTTATGACAGTGTGCCTTTTTTTGGGACGTTACCATAGAAACGAATCTTGGATACACTTTAGAGTAGTCAATGTACAACTTTTACAGCAATACAGAGTTACCATCCACTGAACATGCCTTAACAAACAGTCACTAGTGTCTAAATACTGTACTTACAGAAGATGCAGTTTTTTCATGAGATATATACATACGTACATATGGTCTGAGCATATCTACATGTGTTGCTTAACAAAATATCACAGTTTTCATTATGGGGCTCTGGTTGGAAAAAGTCTGGACACAAAAATGCAAACCAAGGTGTACGCTAACCAAGGTTCCACTGAGGTTCAACATAAATTGACCAGCTCATCAAGTCCTGGTCCACCGTGTTTTTCTTGTTACTAAACGTCCACGTACATGTCCCACTGTGGAAAGTGTAATTTCTTGGTCAAAAAATGGTCAATTTATGTTGAACCTCAGTGGAACCTTGGTTAGCGTACGCCTCGGTTTGCATTTTTGTGTCCAGACTTTTTCCAACCAGGGCCACATAATGTAATACTTTGATACTGTGATATTTTGTAAAGCAACACATGTAGATATGCTTATGTACGTACGTATATCTCATGAAAAAAACTGCATCTCAGCGGTGTTATATCGATGAAAAAGTATACTGTTTTATGTTATTTTTGTCCCAAATATTTCCACTTCCTTTCTTTTTAAATAATTTTGGTAAACTGTAATATTATGAACTTATTTCTATAATATTATAACATTTTCCTCAACCTAATTTTTCAAAAATAACAACTTTATTATATTTTTTTGGTTATCATACAATTCAGACTTTAACCAAATAATGTATTTTATCCAAAGTATTTCAACTATATGCTACTAAAATGTGGCTACAATTACTAAAATTATTTTTCCTGATTATATTACCCGTTTATTTTTGTAGAATCTTTTACATTAGAATACAACTTTTTGTAGAAGCAGCTGTTTTTTTTAATTTTGATATTTTTTCTGTTATTATTATTATTATTACATGACATTACCTTAACACCGCATCAAGTCAGGCACGGCGTGTCCCACATGATAGACTGAAAAAAAAGTTATCCTCCTAGTCGGTGTGGAAGTGGTGTATTTTTGGCGTCTTAAGTTTCAAAAAATTTCCGCAGGTTTTCCGCATTCCAATTACCCCCCCCCCCCCAAAATTGCCCCTTCAAAATGGCGTCCTTTGACTTTTCAGAATAAAACCTTAAATGGGAAAGGTTTGGACACCCCTGATTTAATTCCAAGAATAATTGTTATGTTTAAAATATTTTTTTCAGGTAAACAAAACATTTTTAGTAATAATTTGTGACTGAAATGAACATTTTGTTATTGAAGTATTTTGTTGTTAGCGACACACAAAGTAGCCGAATGCTATTATTATTATTATTATTATTAAGGAATCTGCATTGTCATCATCAAGTCAAAAGAGCTTCCCGAGAGCTTGATTTGCGACTCCACTTGGCGTTCAATCACCGCCCTCATCCATCAGTGTACTCGGTGAAGTTGATGCATCGTGGTTAAACTAGCGAGCCCCTCCCTCCCCGTGTTGGGAGCCGTCCCGCAGCTGTGGACCATGCCCTCCGCAGTGGATGTCGCCATCAATGATTGGTCAGCCGTTATTGTTTCAGGCACTGTCATTGGTCAAGATTAATGGCCGTGTCTGGTTAATTATTCCGTGGCTGGGCTTTGGACCGCGTCTGAACCTCAACTAACCCCCAACTTCTTTATCACTCCTTCGGGACGTTCCCATTTTCCCATTCACCGCAGCTTTTGTTTTTTCTGCTGATGCGGGCTATTAGCACAGCTATGCAGCGTCTTGGACCAGGTCTGGCCCGCGCCAATTTTGATGGAGCTTTTAAGTAAAAGTCACCCCCCCCCCCTTTCCACTACCACCACTTTCTTGTCATTTTACATCCCCCTCCCAGGGGTCTGAGAAATCTGCTTTCCTCAGCAAACCGGCATGATCCCAGGACCCAGATGGCAACAAATGGGATACAAATACAGTGATCCCTCATTTATCACGGTTAATCGGTTCCGTATTCGACTGTGATAAGTGAATTTAACTGTGATAAGTTGGATTTCATGTTTATAAATCTGATATGTTTATGTTAGAGCTGCACGGTGCGTGAGCGGTCAGCGCGCAGGCCTCACACCTTGGTTACCAGAGTTCAATCCCACCCTCGGCCATCTCTGTGTGGAGTTTGCATGTTCTCGCCGTGCATGAGTGGGTTTTCTCCTCCCACATTCCAAATACATGCTAGGTGAATTGGCCACTCCAAATTGTCAAACTGTAAAAATACAGTGATCCCTCATTTATGTTAGGGCTGCACGGTGGGCGAGTGGTTAGCGTGCAGACCTCACAGCTAGTTCAATCCCACCCTCGGCCACGGTTTCTTCCCACATTCCAAAAACATGCTAGGTTAATTGGCCACTCCAAAATTGTCAAATTGTCAAATTGTACAAATACAGTGATCCCTCATTTATCACGGTTAATCGGTTCCCGGACCCGACTGTGATAAGTGAATTTGACTGTGATAAGTTGGATTTGATGTTTATAAATCTGATATGTTTATGTTAGGCGGTCAAGTGGTTAGCACGCAGACCTCATAGCTAGGAGACTCGAGTTCAATCCCACCCTCGGCCATCTTTGTGTGGAGTTTGCATGTTCTCCCCGTGCATGTGTGGGTTTTCTCCGGGTACTCCGGTTTCCTCCCACATTCCAAAAACATGCTAGGTTAATTAGCGACTCCAAATTGTCCATAGGTATGAATGTGAGTGTGAATGGTTGTTTGTCTATATGTGCCCTGTGATTGGCTGGCCACCAGTCCAGGGTGTACCCCGCCTCTTGCCTGAAGACAGCTGGAATAGGCTCCAGCACCCCCCTGCGACCCTTGTGAGGATAAGCGGTAGAAAATTAATGAATGGCAACAAATTCAATACAACTACAGTGATCCCTCATTTATCGCGGTTAATCAGTTCCGGACCCGACTGTGATAAGTGAATTTGACTGTGATAAGTTGGATTTGATGTTTATAAATCTGATATTTTTATATTAGGGCTGCACGGTGCCTCACTGCTAGGAGACCCGAGTTCAATTCCACCCTCGGCCATCTCTGTGTGAAGTTTACATGTTCTCCCCGTGCATGCGTGGGTTTTCTCCGGGTACTCCGGTTTCCTCCCACATTCCAAAAAACTGATAAATATGCAGTAGAATTGAAAAAAAAACAGGATGTTATGTTTACAGACTTCAACCTTAAGTGCTGATGAAGTAGCACACGTTAGCGCTGTATATTTGTGCTAAATCCCGTGTTTTTGTGCCCCAACGTGTAATGTAATTATGTGTAATCCCTCATAGCATGAAAACGACCAAATTGGTTGTTAACTGTGATGGAACCAGATCTCCGTTCCTAATGCCACAAGTGAGTTATCTTCATCGCTTATGTGTGTGTGTGTGACGCTGACATAGTGCGATGATCACGATGAGGATGAGTCCGCATTCCTCTCCTCAGCACGCTTCGCTCTCATTCACAATCGGACCGCGACGCAGGACCCCCTGTTGTGATGTAATAAATATTTAGGAGGGTAATCAATTTGCAACGCTTGGGGAGCCTCTCCGGCGATGTGGCGTAGAAGAAGAAAAGGGTCGAGAGAAGAAGAGTGAATGTAGTGAATGTAGCAAAGATGATGGGACAGAGAGGCTATTAGGGGGGTGAAAAAAAAAAAAAAAAAAAAAAAGAAAAGTGGCTCCCCGTGGTGTAAATAGTATTCATGGAGTGACAGAGTGGTCATGGAGGATAGACGAGGGTCCTCGCTCATTCTCCGGATGGCTTTTCTTCCCGACGCGCCTCGCCAAGGGGCTCTTTTGTAGCCGAGCAGCAGGTAGCAGTGAGTGGCAGGTCAACTGTTGGGCCGAGCCATCAACCCTCCTTCTCGCGGGGACGCCTGCTGAGCGCTTGTGTGCATGAAGGAACGTTCAGGACCGCTCAAGTGTTGGACGTTTACAACGTAACTTTTCATGTTTGACTCTTTAATGTGACATCCGGACTATTTGCGTTTTAAGGTCTTTTAATTAAAAAGCATAATAATTAACAAGACTTTCATGGTGCTTTAATGACCTTGACGGTATTTCTTCACCATATATCCCATCAACACTTCCGCATTTCCGGGTTCCTCAGTGGGTGGTTTGTCAGCGTTGCCCACATAATTGAATAACGCCCTCAGCGTGGTGCCCAGCATGAGTGATATTCCCAGAGGGGAGCTTGACCGAAGGCCGCAGGTACCTTTCATTAGCGCCTGGCAGGCCGGTTCAATTTCTCCAGTGTCCTGCTGATAAAAATTTGTTATCCCCCTCTGACTTTCTTTCTAGGACGTGTCAAAGGTTGGGGCCCCCGGCGTGAGATTTGTTGATTTGGTAACTTGATTAGATTAGCAAATCGGTGACAATCATTGGTGGTCAATAAAACCTGAACGGGTACTTCTGGAGAAATGGATGTTAAAATGTTACTTCATGGAGGAAACATACGCGAAGGAAGAGTTGATTGCCTTCTTCTGTGGGGGACAGACACGATCAAGAGCGGACTCACATGCTAAGACCCCCATGGTATGGTTCCCATACCTTGCAAAGGGGCGGACGACAAGAATTAAGTTTGGCCTAGCCCAAAGGTTTTGTTCTCTGCGAGCTGTGGCAGGTAACCATGCCTTAGAGGAGAGGAATCTTCCATCTTGACTCCGCCCTCTCCTCGGAGTTTACAACGACGGGTATATTTGGTAATGGTAATGGTAATGGTTTAATTTCATTGGAACATGCATCAGATTACAATTGAGTGCATCCCATAATCAGTTCCCAGTTCCACATGTCCAAAAGGAGTAGGAAGAAGCAAAGCTTATTAAATCCTACCCCTCCATCTGGTTCTTTTACAATCAGTAACTGTTACATTTGTTCACTTCCTGCTTTCCGATTATAATTTCATTCATTCATTCATTCATTTTCTACCGCTTTTCCTCACGAGGGTCGCGGGGGTGCTGGAGCCTATCCCAGCTGTCTTTGGGCGAGATGCGGGGTACACCCTGGACTGGTGGCCAGCCAATCACAGGGCACATATAGACAAACAACCATTCACACTCACATTCATACCTATGGACAATTTGGAGTGGCTAATTAACCTAGCATGTTTTTGGAATGTGGGAGGAAACCGGAGAACCCGGAGAAAACCCACGCATGCACGGGGAGAACATGCAAACTCCACACAGAGATAACCTAGGGTGCGATTGAACTCGGGTCTCCTAGCTGTGAGGCCTGTGCGCTAACCACTCGACCGCCGTGCAGCCCTATCAAAAACATATCAGATTTATAAACATCAAATCCAACTTATCACAGTCAAATTCACTTATCACAGTCGGATCCGGAACCGATTAACCGTGATAGATGAGGGATCACTGTATTAGTACAATTTGACAATCTGGAGTGGCTAGCATGTTTTTGGAATGTGGGAGGAAACCGGAGTACCCAAAGAAAACCCACGCATGCACGGGGACATGCAAACTCCACACAGAGATGGCCGAGGGTGGAATCGAATTCGGGTCTCCTGGCTGCGAGACCTGCACGCTAACCGCTCGTTCATAAACATATCAGATTTATAAACATCAAATTCACTTATCACAGTCGGATCCGGAACCCATTAACCGTGATAAATGAGGGATTTTTTTTCAGGTGGAGCATTATAATGTTGTGATAAGTGAAATTCCCTGCCACAAGGACTTGATTAAATGTGGTTAAAGACCGTCATGGTCATGCCCCGCGCCTTATCTTTCTACAAGGGTGTTCTCTGTCACGTAATGACGTTCTCTCAGCAACCTTCGGATCATCTAAAATTCTCCAGGGTTTCATTAGCCCCCGTCAACCTTTCCTGCGCAGGGTTAGGGCGGCCAAAAACACTTGAGGACGCACAATACTTTCTCTGTCTCGTCCACGTTATTGGTTACACGGTGCGCTGGGGCCACTCGAGTCAATTAAGTTCACATCTCCACTTTGGCCAAACAAGGGATTGTGGAGATATGAGGGCCGCTAAAGACCAACAGTATCCTCCCCTTTCTAGCCCGGCTTTGAGGAGCAGCAAAAAGGACACCAAACAAAGGGCGGCTCCTCTGTGTCTCAATGACTCCTCTCTTTGTTGCCTTTTCGGGGCCCATAAAGGAAGAGGGACGCTCTTGTTTGCCCAGGAGGTGGTTTAATGGCTTCGGAAAGAACAATGCCGCCACATTCAAGCTATCCAGAAGGGCTCATTATATTGGGCTGTCCCAAAGCGCGGGGTCCCCGAACGTTCCCACTGGAGCACCGCTTGAATGGTTGAGATGGGCGGATCGGGCCACCAAGGCCATGCAGGGGGGCTAAAAAAGAAACCATTGAGGTGACAAGCAGGTTCCATCTGCCCCCAGTGCCTCCTCACCTTGTATCACGATAGCTAGGGCCCCACCCGCCCCCGCCCCCCTTGCACAAAGGCTAAATTTAGTGTGTCGGGGTGGCTTAAAGCGCTCGCTTTAGCATTGAGGAAAATATCAACACCGCTGTAGACAACGCTGCGCTGCTTTCAGCCTCCTTTTCCTTTCAGACTCTTTTCTCTTTTTGGCTCCATTCAAATTCCACTTCTCTCATCTCTCAAACTCTTCTGTCCGGGCCATTTTTCCCATACCTTGCAAAGGGGCGGACGACAAGAATTAAGTTAGTTCTGGCCCGGCCCAAAGGTTTTGTTCTCTGTGAGCTATGGCAGGTAACCATGCCTTAGAGGAGAGGAATCATCCATCTTGGCTCGGCCTTCTCCTCCGATCTGATGTGTCAAGTTTACGACAACGGCCATATTTGGTAATGGTAATGGTTTTATTTCATTTGAACATGCATCAGATTACAATTGAGTGCATCCCATAATCAGTTCCCAGTTCCACATGTTCAAAAGGAGTAGGAAGAAGCAAAGCTTATTAAATCCTACCCCTCCATCTGGTACTTTTACAATCAGCAACTGTTACATTTGTTCACTTCCTGCTTTCCTAATATGGTTTAAGTTTTTTTTTTAAATTTTACTTTTGTCATGTACTGAAGTATGAGGGGATATGATATACAATATATATATATATATATATATATATATATATATATATATATATATATATATATATATATATGTATCGTATATCGTATATCGTATATCATATATACATATAGGTGATATACCCATTATGTCACTGTATGGTCATATCACCCCGTACTTCGGTAAGTGACAAAAATAAATAAATAAATTAATTAAAATAAATAAATAACATTAAAAAAATATTAATGAATGAAATCTTTTTTTAGTTAAATTAAAATAAAGTCATAAAATAAAAAAAATTTCATTCATGAATGAATAATTTTTCATCTTATTAATAAATTATAAATTAATAAAATAAAAAAATATTCATTCATAAATGAATAATTGTTCATGTTATTAATAAAGTATAAATTAATAAAATAAAACATTATTCATTCATAAATTAATATTTTTTTCATCTTATTCATTTATGAATGAATATTTTTTTATTTTATTAATTTATTTTAATATATTTTATTTTTATTTCATTCATGAATGAATAATTTGTTATTTTATTTTAATTTATTTTAATTTTATTTAGTTTTTGTCCCGTACCAAAGTAGGAGGTGATATGAGCATCCAACGCCATAATGGGTACCATAGTAAGTGTCAATATAGTGATATATATAGCACATCATGACTGGTTCAAGACTCTTCATCCTTGTATTTAGCAAACATCAACTGCTTGTATTGTTTCTTGAATTGGCTCATCGTTGTGCATTGTTTGATTTCCTTACTCAATCCATTCCATAGTTTGATTCCACATTCTGAAATGCTATGGCTAGCACAATGTAGTCCAAGCATAGAAGTGTTTCAAATGTACTTCTTCCCTGAGATCATATTTTATCCTCTCTTGTAGAGAAGTATTGGATGACATTTTTAGCTAATTGCTTATTTTTAGCCTTATGCATTATTTTACCTGTTTGAAGATGAACTATATCAGCAAGTTGAAGTATTTGTCATTTTAGAAATAAGGAGTTAGTATGTTCTCTGTAGGCCGCATTATGAATTATCCTTTTTTGCAGTACATTTAGCCAGTGAAGATTGCTTTTATAGTTATTATTACATCATATTACCACACAATAAGTAAGATATGGTAGAACCACAATTTTGTCTAAATACAAAGATACATACAAAGTGTTGGAATTGCGCTGTTATTGATGTATTCAGGTCAGAATAAAGTTCTAAAAGAGCATCAGACACGTGACTCTGTTGGGACGGTACGCTTTGCCTCCTTACATCTGTTGGCATAAGAGAGAGACGTGGCTTGCCGTGATGCATATGCGTTAATTACGCTGCAAAATGTAACGTAATTAATGAAATAAGTTAGTGCTGTTAACACGCTATTTTCCAGGGTGTACCCCGCCTCTCGCCCAAAGTCAGCTGGGGTAGGTTTCAGCTTTCTAGCCTCACGACGGTCGCGGGCGGACGTGCTGGAGCCTATCCCAGCTGTCTGAGAGGCGGTGTACACCCTGGACTGGTCGCCAGCCAATCACAGGACACCGGAGTACCCGGAGAAAACCGACACATGCACGGGGGGAGAAAATGCAAACTCCACACAGTGATGGCTGAGGGTGGAATCGAACTCGGGTCTCCTAGCTGTGAGGCCTGCACGCTAACCACTGTCCCGCCATGCAGCCCTAACATAAACATATCAGATTTATAAACATCAAATCCAACTTATCACAGTCAAATTCACTTATCACAGTTGGATCCGGAACCGATTAACCGTGATAAATGAGGGATCACTGTATTTGTATCCCATTTGTTGCCATTCATTCATTTATTCATTTTCTTTTGCTTATCCTCACAAGGGTCGCGGAGGGTGCTGGAGCCTATCCCAGCTGTCTTCGGGCGAGAGGCTGGGGTACACCCTGGACTGGTGGCCAGCCAATCACAGGGCACATATAGACAAACAACCATTCACACTCACATTCATACCTATGGACAATTTGGAGTCGCTAATTAACCTAGCATGTTTTTGGAATGTAGTTTGAACTCGGGTCTCCTAGCTGTGAGGCCTGCACGCTAACCACTCTTCCGCCTAACATAAACATATCAGATTTATAAACATCAAATCCAACTTATCACAGTTAAATTCACTTATCACAGTGGGATCCGGAACCGATTAACCGTGATAAATGAGGGATCACTGTATTTGTATTCCATTTGTTGCCATTCATTCATTTTCTACCGCTTATCCTCACGAGGGTCGCGGGGGTGCTGGAGCCTATCCCAGCTGTATTCGGGCGAGAGGCGGGGTACCAGCCAATCACAGGGCACATATAGACAAACAACCATTCACACTCACATTCATACCTATGGACAATTTGGAGTCGCTAATTAACCTAGCATGTTTTTTTGGAGGAAAACGGAGTCCCCGAAGAAAACCCACACAGAGATTAGTGGAGGGTGGAATCAAACTATGCCTCGGCTTATGCGGTAACTACTCTACTTATATGACAGATATATAACAAAATAAACAGTAAAAATGAATGGAAGTGTCGTTTTCAGGAGTACAATTATGCGTTTTTTTGGTATATAGCTGAATGAAACGCTTTGTCCCGACCAGGGTACTTTGTGTACAAGAATACCACAATCATTGGCTGAGTATTGGCTGTTATTCTATCGCCTATTGTCAGTGTTGGTTTCTGGTTAAAGTTCAACGCAAACCGTTTTTTTGGGATTCATGCTAAAGAGACGTATTAGCTTAACTCGTATCCCAAATGACACATCTGATCCGACAATTACTCTCGGATCTATAAAATCTATTCACTGTTGTTTTTCGTTTTTCATGGACCCTAAGCGATCAAAACGATGATTAAACGGTCTGAAATCATTTCTCAGGACCCTTCAGGTTAAGGCCATGGGAACGCCGTTAGCAAAGAACTCCACGCCATTGTCCAAGTCTCGGATCATACGCCCGGGTCTGACAAATGCTGGCTTTTCTGGGTCTATGTGAAGGACAAGGCCTTCATGGTCACCCGCCTCATAGTGTCCTGGACCGCATCTTCCAGACACCCCGCTGAGCAGCTAGCCGCTAGCAGCAGAGCTCCCACTGGGCAAACTCAGCAGGAGCTGTGGGCGGCGGGAAGAGACCCCCGTGGGGCCGTTTTGCTACAGACCTTTGTTTATGTATGTGCTGTAGCATAGATGCTACTTCTTCACCTATGGACATCTTAGCGTCTTCCTACTCAAGGCGTCTTCCGCCAGATGACTCGGCTCTCAGAACCCGTAGCGGGGTCCCGAGGAATTCCCGCTGGGCCCTCACAGTAGGACCATACATCTCGCCGCAGGAGATGGCCGCCGGCCTTAATGACGAGACGCATCAGTCTTCCTCTCCAGACCCGTCTGACATGCCCGAGTGTCGTGTTCATGGTGGCATGTCCACCGTGTAAGAATGCATAAGGCGGGGGTGCTTTATCAGGCCCTGTGGGAATCTGTGTTCTTTCTCAGTGGGCAGAGTATTAAAGATTGTTCAGCACAGTTGGGGTAGTTTGTTGGCCTTGCGGGACGCCAAGATCTCATTTCCCTGCGACTGAATTTACTCTTTTATTGCGAAGAATTCAAATGTTTTCATCAGGTTCAAAGAACTCATCAAGTCCTGGTCCACTGTGGTTTCTTAAAACTTAAAAGTCATGTCCACACAAAAAAACACAGATATTTTGGTGATGATTATCAGGACCAGGGCTGCACGGTGAGCGAGTAGTTAGCGCGCAGACCTCACAGCTAGGAGACCAGGGTTCAATTCCACCCTCGGCCATCTCTGTGTGGAGTTTGCATGTTTTCTCCCACATTCCAAAAACATGCTAGGTTAATTGGCGACTCCAAATTGTACAAATACAGTGATCCCTCATTTATCACTGTTAATCGTGATAAGTGAATTTGACTGTGATAAGTTGGATTTGATGTTTATAAATCTGATATGTTTATGTCAGGCGGAAGAGTGGTTAGCGCGCAGACCTCACAGCTAGGAGACCCAAGTTCAATTCCACCCTGGGCCATCTTTGTGTGGAGTTTGCATGTTCTCCCCGTGCATGCGTGGGTTTTCTCCAGTTTCCTCCCACATTCCAAAAACATGCTAGGTTAATTGGCCGCTCCAAATTGTACAAATACAGTGATCCCTCATTTATCACGGTTAATCGGTTCCGGACCCGACTGTGATAAGTGAATTTGACTGTGATAAGTTGGATTTGATATTTATAAATCTGATATGTTTATGTTAGGCGGTCGAGTGGTTAGCGCGCAGACCTCACAGCTAGGAGACCCGAGTTCAATTCCACCCTGGGCCATCTTTGTGTGGAGTTTGCATGTTCTCCCCGTGCATGCGTGGGTTTTCTCCGGGTACTCCGGTTTCCTCCCACATTCCAAAAACATGCTAGGTTAATTGGCGACTCCAAATTGTACAAATACAGTGATCCCTCATTTATCACGGTTAATCGGTTCCGGACCCGACTGTGATAAGTGAATTTAACTGTGATAAGTTGGATTTGATGTTTATAAATCTGATATGTTTATGTTAGGTGGAGGAGTGGTTAGCGTGCAGGCCTCACAGCTAGGAGACCTGAGTTCAATTCCACCCTCGGGCATCTTTGTGTGGAGTTTGCATGTTTTTTCCGGGTTTTCTCCGGGTACTCCAGTTTCCTCCCACATTCCAAAAACATACTAGGTTAATTAGCGACTCCAAATTGTCCATAGGTATGAATGTGAGTGTGAATGGTTGTTTGTCTATATGTGCCCTGTGATTGGCTGGCCACCAGTCCAGGGTGTACCCCGCCTCTCGCCTGAAGACAGCTGGGATAGGCTCCAGCACCCCATGCAACCCTCGTGAGGATAAGTGGTAGAAAATGAATGAATTAATGAATTATCAGGACCATGTTCTGAAGTTTCAAGGCAGGAGTCCATCATTCTTGAAATAATAACCAGGCCAGGACTTGGACTAGGCCACTCCAAAGTCTCCATTTGGTTTAAATTCAGCTATTCAGAGGTGGACTTGCTGCTGCAGAACCCAACCAAGGGGCACCGAAAGCTGCGTAGTGTTTCAGTCCTTCTATCCATCCATCCATTTTTCTCCAACTAACCGAGTCCAGGTCTGGGAAGCCCAAAATTCCCGGTCTCCAGCCACCTCCTACACTTCCACTAAGAGGACACCAACGCCTTCCCAGGCCAGTTGCGACACACATGCCCGTGCCATCTCAACTGGCTTTTCTCCATATGAAGGAGCAGCACCTCTAATGTGGGCTCCTCAGGGGCTTGGTGGGGGCACGGGTGCCATAATGATGCCCCCCAAAAAACACAAGAATCTCAATTAATTATACACAAAGGGTCCATTTTTTTCCAACTATCCCGGTCCGGGTCTGGAAAGCCCAGAATTCCTGGTCTCCAGCCACCTCCTACACTTCCACTAGGAGGACACCAATGCCTTCCCCGACCGGCTGCGACATATAATCCATCCAGCGTGTCTGAGCTCTGGCTGGGTATGCCCATAACACCTCACCAGGGAGGCGTCTGGCTCTGGCCTAGATGCCCGTGCCTCCTACACTTCCACTAGGAAGACACGAAGGCCTTCCCAGGCCGGCTGCGCCACATAATCTGTCCAGTGTGTCCTAGGTCTTCCTCCTACTGGCTGGGCATGCCCATAACACCTCACCAGGGAGACATCCCGAAGGCGTCTGGCCTAGATGCCCAAGGCACCTTAACTGGCTTTTCTCGAAATGAAGGAGCAGCACCTCTAATGTGGGCTCCTCAGGGGCTGGGTGGGGGGCATGGGTGCCATAATGATGCCCCCAAAAAACACAAGAATCTCAAAGGGTCAATTTTTTTCCAACTATACGGGTCCGGTTCTGGGAAGCCCAGAATTCCCGGTTTCCAGCCACCTCCTACTGCGACATATAATCCATCCAGCGTGTCCGAGGTCTGGCTGGGCATGCCCATAACACGTCACCAGGGAGACATCCCGAAGGTGTCTTGCCTAGATGCCCATGCCATCTCAACTGGCATTTTCTCCATATGAAGAAGCAGCAGCTTTAATGTGGGCTCCTCCTGAATGACTGAGCTCCTCGGGGGCTTGATGGGGCCCCCAAAAAATGTGTGTTCGGGGGTCAATTTAGCGTCCTGCAGGTATGTGATAGTACTAGCACCTTTCCAATAAGGAGCAGGGGGACATCTCCCCACTTTTCTCCATCACTGGTCTCCATCCCCTGCAGGAGGTTATATAACAACAAGTGGTCTACTTGTGGACGGGAGTGAAGAGGAGTAAAGTGAGCAGCCTACAGCATGCGTGGCGGCCGACAAGTCCAGAGGTTGTTTTTGAGCATGAAAGCCGACTTGTACCTCTTGTTCGCTTTTTCTTTCTTTGTCTCAATCTTGGCTTTTTTTTTTTTTTTTTCCTGTTTGGAGAGCAAGCGGTTGCTTCGCTTGCCTCCAAGCCAGGAGGTAAAAGTGAACAGCAGAGCCTGGTTGCCAAATGATGAAAGAATCTGGCATCCAGGGACACGCTGGGCCTCGACCAAAAGCTCAGAGCAAGAGAGAAAACACTCGCTCTTAAACTTAACTCCTTTTTTCCTTCTCCATCGTGTTTTTTTTTGTCCTTTTTCCATCACTGGGGTGAGCGATTGCTGTTTCATTTTCTCTTTTTTTTTTTTTTTTTTTGTGAGCGATTGTACCAGAGGCTTAGGGCAAGATCTCCTCGTGGGAGACGAGTGGATGGAAGTAGTGAAGAGGAGGAGGAGGAGGAGGCCAAAAGGATGCTAGTGAGTGTGTACTTGTGTACTTGAATTGTTGGGGATGCGGTCTAAACGTGGGTGTGCGCTTCTTCCGAGCTTGACAAGGCTTACATGCACCCCCCCCCCCCACACCCCACCCCATATACAGTATGAACTACATTTAAACATCATTTCCAAAGACGTCAATACAACTGTAATCATCCAATCACATGATCTCGTTGGGGTCCAGAGTGGAGTCAGCTGCAATAGGCTGTTTTTGTTGACAAGCTTTTCCGACATATTTCAATGCTTGAATGATATATAAGATATATAAGATATTTTATAATCTCCATGCTTCATACTTATGCTAATTTATTTTGTTTACAATGTTTTGTTTCCTAGTGCAGGAATTGGTCCCAGACCCGACTGGGATAAGTTAACATCCGCAAAGTGGGATTTCTTATTTATGAATGGAATATTTTTTCTATTTAGAGCATAGAAAACATAGAAAACAAAAACATGGAAGTTTTTTTCACATTATTACTACAGTCGTCCCTCATTTATCACTGTTAATGGATTTCAGACCAGATCGTGATAAGTGAATTTAAGTATGATTCCTTATTAGTATCTGCAAACTCCCTCATTTATCACTGTTGATGGATTTCAGACCAGATTGTGATAAGTGAATTTAAGTATGATTCCTTATTAGTATCTGCAAACTCCCTCATTTATCACTGTTGATGGATTTCAGACCAGATCGTGATAAGTGAATTTAAGTATGATTCCTTATTAGTATCTGCAAACTCCCTCATTTATCACTGTTGATGGATTTCAGACCAGATCGTGATAAGTGAATTTAAGTATGATTCCTTATTAGTATCTGCAAACTCCCTCATTTATCGCTGTTAATGGATTTCAGACCAGATCGTGATAAGTGAATTTAAGTATGATTCCTTATTAGTATCTGTAATCTCCCTCATTTATCACTGTTAATGGATTTCAGACCAGATCGTGATAAGTGAATTTAAGTATGATTCCTTATTAGTATCTGCAAACTCCCTCATTTATCACTGTTGATGGATTTCAGACCAGATCGTGATGAGTGAATTTAAGCATGATTTTTTAATTAGTATCTGCAAAAAAATGGCAAAATGAACAAAAATACAAATCCAATAATTTAATTTATTTTAGGTTTTTGCCGTGTTTTGGTTCCAGACCGGACAGTGATCAGTGGATTTCCACAAGGTAGGATTGCTTGTTTATGAATGGAATATTTTTCTATTTCAAGCAGAGAAAACCTGTTTACGATCTTCTAAACAAGTTTTTTTATTCACATTATTACTACAGTCATCCCTCATTTATCACTGTTAATGGATTTCAGACCAGGTCGTGATAAGTGAATTTAAGTATGATTCCTTATTAGTATGTGCAAACTCCCTCATTTATCACTGTTAATGGATTTCAGACCAGATCGTGATAGTGAATTTAAGTATGACACCTTATTAGTATCTGCAAACAAAAAATGACAAAATGAACAAAAATACAAATCCAATAATTTAATTTAGTTTAGTTTATTGTCGTTTTTTGGTTCCAGACCCGACCGTTATCAGTGGATTTCCACAAGTTAGGATTCCTTGTTTATGAATGGAATATTTTTCTATTTCGAGCATAGAAAACCTGTTTACGACCTTATAAGCTTATACGTTTTTTTCACATTATTACAACAGTTGTCCCTCATTTATCACGGTTAGGGTTAGGCGAGGGATTACTCTTGATGAGCTGGTTCACATCAACACGTTGTGGACGTAAACAAAAATAGTGGGATCCTGTGTGATCTCTAATCTGTTCTGATGCGTTGCTCGACCTCCAGTTTGGTCACATGTCCAACCTAGCTCCAAGGCTGTTGGTAAAAAGTTGCCATAAGCGTAAAACGGAGCATTTCCAGTCGGCATCGTTGTTGTGGTGACTGTTTGTTTCCAGGTGAAATTCATATTGTATTGTCAGGATACGAGCGCCCTGCCAAGACTTTGGTTCCCGACCATAATCCCGTCTCAAGCGGCAGCAGGAGGTGATGCAAGGTGTCAGCAACACCATCAAGATGTACGTAATCCTCCATCTTGCTCCATCGCTTCTATTCATCACTCTCCATTTTTGTTTGAAGAATCCGAGGTGAGGAAACCGTAGGAAAGACTTCACAGTGTTTACACACAAAGAGGAAGATGACAAAACACCGGGTGTGTTTTTGTGTGTCTGCTGGTGACGTGAACACGCCATCGACACGCGGTGACGATAGCGTGTTCGCGAGTCACCTTGTCTCCAGCTGCGTTTCTTCCCTCTGAGCTTTTATCCACAGCCTTCGGTCAATGTGAGATATGGAGGAATGAATGAGTCGGCGGCGTTGATGCTGATCGAGGGTGTGCAATGCGGACGTGTGTTTGACTTGACGGTGGCGGGTGGGGATCTCCAACTTGGCCTTGTTGACGTATTTTAAATTGGAGCCATGCTGCCGGGGATTAGGGCTGCAAGAAAGCATCCAGATGCTTTCGTCTGGAGATAATTTGATTGTATTGCAGCTCCAAGATTCAACTGGAGAGGGAATGAAGCGTTTACACGATCCATGGAGGCGTATCAGCACAGTCGGTCCGGCTTAGGTTGCCAACTGATTTGTGGCGAACGATTCATTACAGCTCTGTTCACTGTGTTGGTTTCTGTACCCATTCTGTACCCATTCAAACCAAACCAAGGTCAAAATGTTCAGCCCGTTCAGGACAGGTTGGCTTTCTATATATCAGGATGTTATAAAAACTCCCACATTTACTATATATATTATATTTTCTATCAAATATTTTTTCCCACAATAAATTTATTTTATTTTATTTTATTTTATTTTATTTTATTTTATTTTATTTTATTTTATTTTATTTTATTTTATTTTATTTTATTTTATTTTATTTTATTTTATTTTATTTTATTTTATTTTATTTTATTTTATTTTATTTTATTTTTTTTAACTTCTTATTTTTGGAGTAGAGCATAGAAAACTTCACATGAATAGAGCCCTCTGGACAGGAAATAGCACCCCTACAGTCAATTTGGTAAACTGATTTTTCCTTATTTTTCTCAAGCTGCTGTTGTCCAATTGCTGTGGTCGACCATGAAGTTGTGCTATGTTTTTTTTTTACTCCCTACCTTTGTTCACTTTTTCTCGTGAGGACTTCGAGGAGGCGAGCAGCAGATGTGAATGTTTCGAGTCAAATAAGAGGGAGAGAAAGAGCCAGGCAGCCAGGCAGCCAATCAGCACTCGGCTGAGAAGACCCGGCGCAGGCCGCCATGTGTGGCGGATGTTTTCCACAAGCTGATCAGCCAGCTTGGCCGCAGCTGTCTAAACCGCAGACCCCGGGAGAAGTCGAGGGGGGAGGCAGGGGGGGCTGGGGGAGGCCGCCGGGGGGGTGTGTGCGTGTGTGGGGGGGTGGCTTGGCAAAGGTCAGACGGGCTGAAGCAGCCGGGAGTGTGGGAACTGTCCGGGAAGGCATGTGTGAAATGCTCCGAGATGAGGTATCATCTTTCAGCCAAAACCACCTTAGGGAAAGTACGTTGTGCCTGCATGTGGAAGTGTGCATGCGTGTGCGTTTATTCCTGTCTGCCTGTGTGTGTGTGTGTGTGTGTGTGTGTGTGTGTGCGTGTGTGTGTGTGTACATGTGTGTGTGTGTGTGCCATAGACGGGGGCTACTCTTTGGAAAAATCAGGTTGAGCAACATGAAGACACAGAAAGGTGCATTTTAGGACTGCTGGGAGATAACATTTTTCCTCGTGTTTATCTTCTCATTTCATTAACCCTGAATGACCTCACAATACAGAATGGGGGTGCGGCCCAGGGCACATTCTAAAAATATCATTTAAGAAGAAAACAGCAACAAAAAATGGGAAAACAGCCAGTGATGGGTCAGAATAAAATATTAAGTATAATAGAATTACATTATAATATTATGAGTGAAAATAATATGATGAAATATTAAGCAAAAAAAGCATTTGAAGTTGTAAAACTATGAGAAACAACTAAAACAACAAATTTAATTATTATATTTAGAAAATTTGGCTATGAGAAAAGGTGTAATGGCTCCAGCACCCGCAATCGCACCGCTTCGCACCGCTTCGCAACGCTTCGCAACGCTTCGCAACGCTTCTATGTTCCAGCACCCGCCGCGACCCTCGTGAGGATAAGCGGTAGAAAATGAATGAATGAATACGGACTTCGCAACGCTTCGCAACGCTTCGCAACGCTTCGCAACGCTTCGCAACGCTTCGCAACGCTGCTATGTTCCAGCACCCGCCACGACCCTCGTGAGGATAAGCGGTAGAAAATGAATGAATGAATACGGACTTCGCAACGCTTCGCAACGCTTCGCAACGCTTCGCAACGCTTCGCAACGCTTCGCAACGCTTCGCAACGCTTCGCAACGCTTCGCAACGCTGCTATGTTCCAGCACCCGCCACGACCCTCGTGAGGATAAGCGGTAGAAAATGAATGAATGAATGAATACGGACTTCGAAACGCTTTGCACCGCTTTGCACCGCTTTGCACCGCTTCGCACCGCTTCGCACCGCTTCGCAACGCTTCGCAACGCTTCGCAACGCTTCGCAACGCTTCGCAACGCTTCGCAACGCTGCTATGTTCCAGCACCCGCCACGACCCTCGTGAGGATAAGCGGTAGAAAATGAATGAATGAATGAATGAATACGGACTTCGAAACGCTTTGCACCGCTTTGCACCGCTTTGCACCGCTTTGCACCGCTTTGCACCGCTTCGCAACGCTTCGCAACGCTTCGCAACGCTTCGCAACGCTTCGCAACGCTTCGCAACGCTGCTATGTTCCGGCACCCGCCGCGACCCTCGTGAGGATAAGCGGTAGAAAATGAAGGAATGAATGAATGAATGACTACGGACTTCGCAACGCTTCGCAACGCTTCGCAACGCTTCGCAACGCTTCGCAACGCTTCGCAACGCTTCGCAACGCTTCGCAACGCTTCGCAACGCTTCGCAACGCTTCGCAACGCTTCTATGTTCCAGCACCCGCCGCGACCCTCGTGAGGATAAGCGGTAGAAAATGAATGAATGAATGAATACGGACTTCGCACCGCTTCGCACCGCTTCGCACCGCTTCGCACCGCTTCGCACCGCTTCGCAACGCTTCGCAACGCTTCGCAACGCTTCGCAACGCTTCGCAACGCTTCGCAACGCTTCGCAACGCTGCTATGTTCCAGCACCCGCCACGACCCTCGTGAGGATAAGCGGTAGAAAATGAATGAATGAATGAATACGGACTTCGCACCGCTTCGCACCGCTTCGCAACGCTTCGCAACGCTTCGCAACGCTTCGCAACGCTTCGCAACGCTTCGCAACGCTTCGCAACGCTGCTATGTTCCGGCACCCTCATGAGGATAAGCGGTAGAAAATGAATGAATGAATGTATGAATGAATGAATGAATGAATGAATGAATGAATGAATGAATGAATGAATGAATGAATGAATACGGACTTCGCAAAGCTTCGCAAAGCTTCGGACCTCTGCTATGTTTATTAAGTGTTAGTGTCAGTCTTGGTCTTAGTCTTAGTCTTAGTCTTAGTCTTAGTCTTAGTCTTAGTCTTAGTCTTAGTCTTAGTCTTAGTCTCAGTCTTCATCTCAGTCTTAGTATTATTCTTAATCTTAGTCTCAGTCTTAGTGTTATTCTTAGTCTTAGTATTATTCTTAGTCTTGGTCTTAGTCTAAGTGTTTAGTCTTTGCAACGCTTCGCAACGCTTCGCAATGCTGCTATGTTCCGGCACTCGCCGCGACCCTCGTGAGGATAAGCGGTAGAAAATGAATGAATGAATGAATATGGACTTCACAACGCTTCGCAACGCTTCGCAACGCTTCGAAACGCTTCGCAACGCTTCGGACCTTTGCTATGTTTAAGTGTCAGTGTCAGTGTCAGTGTCAGTGTCAGTGTCAGTGTCAGTGTCAGTGTCAGTGTCAGTCTTAGTCTTAGTCTTAGTCTTAGTCTCAGTCTTAGTGTTATTCTTAGTCTCAGTCTTAGTGTTATTCTTAGTCTTAGTCTCAGTCTTAGTGTTATTCTTAGTCTTAGTATTATTCTTAGTCTTGGTCTTAGTCTAAGTGTTTAGTCTTAGTATTATTCTTAGTCTTAGTCTTGAGGGCCTTAACATGCATGAAAACTCACCAAAATGTTTTCCAAGCGTGTCAGGTGAAAAACGGGATATTTCAAATTCACTAGCAGTGCCCCATTTATTGTATTATTTATTTTTGGAATACCGGATTATTATGTGATTTTATATCAATTTAAAAAAAATAATAATGTATATGTTTCTATAATTTATTTTCCCCATTTCCTTCATCACTGCTGTATGTACTGATAGGCATTGTCCTTGATTGGAAAAGGGTAACATTTAAACACAGGAAGTGAACATGAAAAAAAACATGTTTTTTCTCAGCTTTGTGGTCCAAACCACCACATCTCAACTACTTGTGCACCATTATTATGCTTGTGGTTTAAGGTCACGTGCGGCGTGTGCTGCCTGACCCTGTCTGTGTGTGTGTGTGTGTGTGTGTGTGTGTGTGTGTGTGTGTGCGTGTGTGTGTGTGTGTGTGTGTGTGAGTTACAAATTGCAGTGCAGATTCCTTCACGTCTCGGGGAGAGCATACTTCCCAATGATGCATGTTTGTCTGCTGCGGAGGGTTTAATGAGACACAGACATCCTCACATGAACTTTTCCTGCACTCTAGTCGATGAAAAGACATTTCAAAGTAAGTCTTACTTACGGTGAGTCCGCACTTCAAAATAAAAGCGATTTCAACAAAATGATTATAACCAAAAAAGCCCTACCGGAGAATGTACACAAACAGAGGTAACATTTTTGTTGAAAAAAGCATGTATGTTAACCAAGGTTCCTCTGTAATGTGTTGTGTTTGTTACCATTAAGAATCTCAAAAGAACGGGTTTGATTGAGTGCACTCACACAGCGAAAGGTACCACGCGTTAGGTGTTAAGTGGGCCCGGGTCGATGTGAGACATGACCACATATATCTTTCCCTTTTCTGTACATTATAAAGATATAAAAACAGATAAAATAGACAACTCATTACTAAGTATTTTGCGATATTTCCGTACTTTTAAGCATTACCCCAACTTCCTGGTTCCTGGTTCATTGATTTCATACAGCAAAACAAAAATGCTACACCTAGCATCAACTTAATGGACTTAACCATGTTAATAATCAGGATAATAACAATGCATCTATTTCAGTATGTACATATGCGTTTGTGTCACATAAAGTTACAAAAAAAGAACATGGAACTCTCCCAATGCTAACATGTGCTAACATATTATGTCTTAGATAGACACATATGTCTTACTTTCTCTTATTATGTCTACTATATTGGCTAATAGGAGCATAAAGGTGAATATAGGGGTGTTAATCATGTCTAGAGGGCTCTAATAATGTTAAAACATCTTGTTACGTTAACGTAAACACATTTTCTATGCTTTATCTACGAAAATTAATTCATTCATTTTCTACCGCTTATCCTCACGAGGGTCGCGGAGGGTGCTGGAGCCTATCCCAGAGGCGGGTACACCCTGGACTGGTGGCCAGCCAATCACAGGGCACATATAGACAAACAACCATTCACACTCACATTCATACCTATGGACAATTTGGAGTCACCAATTAACCTAGCATGTTTTTGGAATGTGGGAGGAAACCGGAGTACCCGGAGAAAACCCACGCATGCACGGGGAGAACATGCAAACTCCACACAGAGATGGCCGAGGCTGGAATTGAACCCTGGTCTCCTAGCTGTGAGGTCTGCACGCTAACCACTCAATGAAGATAGATAGATAGATGGATGGATGGATGGATGGATGGATGGATGGATGGATGGATGGATGGATGGATGGATGGATGGATGGATGGATGGATGGATGGATGGATGGATGGATGGATGGATGGATGGATGGATGGATGGATGGATGGATGGATGGATAGATAGATAGATAGATAGATAGATAGATAGATAGATAGATAGATAGATAGATAGATAGATAGATAGATAGATAGATAGATAGATAGATAGATAGATAGATAGATAGATAGATAGATAGATAGATAGATAGATAGATAGATAGATAGATAGATAGATAGATAGATAGATAGATAGATAGATAGATAGATAGATAGATAGATAGATAGATAGATAGATAGATAGATAGATAGATAGATAGATAGAACATGCCAACTAGGCGCTGTAGGTGTTAAGTGGGTGGAGTGTGAGTGCCCCCTAATCCTAGTTTGATGCCCCACCATGTGATCCCCTGCCTCCTCCTCCTCCACCTGAGGCCTCAGCAGCATCGGCGGCGTGTTTCATCCATCATGGAAGCTTTGTGTGTGCGTCCCTTCCTGTCATAACAGATAAGACACGTATGTGGTGTGAAACCCCCACTTTTGTCTGCTCCTCCCGCCACCATCTTTCTCATGGCCGCCGCTTTGAAGAAGCCTAATCCACGTTATTTGCTTTCCCAGGCTTGTGTCAAGTCCTGCTGTGAATTGACTGTGGAAAATAAACTCCAGTGTGCAGCCGGGCCGCTCCCCGTGTCCCTGATTTATCCCAATAGGATGTGGCTGATGGGCGTATAGAAAGCGCTGTGAATGCTGGGTAAATATGATCTCCTCGCCCTGTGGTCTCCCGCTCCAAAACCTTTATGCGGCCTGACGTGCATTCATGGTGGCTTGTTTCATTCAGTGGGGCTGAATCTGAGGTCTCCAAAGAGTACTTGACTCACAATAGGGCCCGCATCATTACAGTAAATAACAGTGGCAGTCGCCGTATTGTTGCCGCAATTGGCGTTGATTCAGCTCACTTAAATGGCTAATTGTTTTAGCCACAGTGCCGCTTCCTCTCCCGGGATGGGGGGGGGGGGGGGGGGGGGGGAGCGTTTTGCAGCAAGGAAGGTGAATTGTTGCACGTTTGTTGCAATGACTCTCAGCCAAAGCATTATGGTAATGGTAATGGTTTAATTTCATTTGAACATGCATCAGATTTCAATTGAGTGCATCCCATAATCAGTTCCCAGTTCCACATGTCCAAAAGGAGTAGGAAGAAGCAAAGCTTATTAAATCCTACCCCTCCATCTGGTACTTTTACTTTTACATTTGTTCACTTCCTGCTTTCCTAATATAGTTTATGGTTTTGGGGTTTTTCTTTTGTCACGTACCAAATTAGGAGGTGATGTGACCATACAATGGCATAATGGGTACTATAGTTATGTTACCATAGTTACAAAAAAATTAAATAAATGTAAAAAAAAATTAATAAAATAAAAAAATATTCATTCATGAATGAATGACTATTTTTTTATTTTATATAAAATATAAAACGTGCATTGTGGCATTTTATATAAAATAAGATAACAAATGTTTATTTTATTAATTTACTTAAATTTATTTTATTTTATTTAAAAATTATTCATTCATGAATGAATGATTTTTTATTTTATTAATTTATTTTAATTAGTTTTATTTTCATTTCATTTCTTGAATGAATAATTTCTTATTTTTATTTTATTTCTATATTTTTATTTTTATTCTTATTTTTAATTTATTTTAATTTATTTAATTTATTTTTATTTTAAGAAATAAAATAAAATAAATGTAAATAAATTAATAAAATAAGAAATTATTCATTAATTCATGAATGAATGATTTTTTTTTAATTTTATATAAAATATAAAACGTGCATGTGGCATTTTCTATAAAATAAGATAAAAAAAGATTCATGAATGAATATTTTTTTATTTTATTATTTCATTTTATTTTGTTTTAAAATTATTCATTCATGAATGAATAAAATTTTTATTTTATTAATTTATTTAAATTTGTTTTATTTTCATTTCATTTCATGAATGAATATTTTTTTATTTTATTAATTTATTTTCATTTATTTTATTTTCATTTCATTCATGAATGAATGGATAATTTTTTATTTTATTAATTTATTTTAATTTATTTTATTTTCATTTCATTTCATGAATGAATAAATGAATAATTTTTTATTTAATTAATTAATTTATTTATTTATTTTGTCCCGTACCAAAGTAGGAGGTGATATGAGCATCCAATGCCATAATGGGTACCATAGTAAGTGTCAATAACAGACCCGACTCTGATAAGTCAATTTCCGTAAAGTAATTAGCCTTATTATTAAATTCAATATTTTTGTAGTTCCAGCATAGAAAACCTGTTTGTGACCATCTAAATCCAGGTTTGGATATTGTTAGAGCCCTCTAGACATGAAATAACACCCCTATAGTCACTTTTACACTCTATAAGACATACGTACATAAGTAATATGAACTAGGTTACACTCTTCTATGTATGCTAGAGGCCCCGCCTCCACCCAGCGAGTCTGTATGACTGACACAAAAGGGCTCACTCCTCATGCGTCAGTCACGCAATGGCCGCCCGTGGGCGCCTGCCAAGGCCTCTGTGGCAAACCTGCGGCGGTGCTGCGGCCTGCGCCGCGGCACACGGCGTTTATGTCCTGTGTAATTGCAGACCTCAGCCTGAGCGGGATTCCGACTTGTGTTAAAATAGTCGCGTGTTCGCTTGGAGTAAGACCTCAATCACACGGCGCGGTCGCCGCACGTCTCCGTTGATTGGATAGCGGAAGACCAGTCTGGACGCTTGCACGGAATCCAAACATCATTTTTTTTTTATAACCTCAAACCAGCCTCGGGGGCGCCCCCTCGCTCGGCCCCGCACCTTGAGCAGGCACCCGTGAAATGGGAGCTGTTGGCAGGCCTGATGGAAACAGCAACGGCGGCGTGCTCGTTAGCGCCAATGACGCTAGCACCGTCTGGCAATTAAACCTTCCCGAGTATTTGATTTGATATCCAGTGACCTCGAGTGTCTCTCTCGTTACCGTATCAGCAGTCATGTTGACCTCCGGGGCGCCCGCCCCACTGACCTTTCCCAGCCGAGGGGGTGGGCCCCGACCGCATACTTGTCTCGACCTCCAGCACGTCTCTCCCCTCCCACGCTTTTTTTCCTCCCTGTTTGGAGATCAAGGAGTGGGTTGGGTGAGCGGTGAGCGAGTGACAGGAGAGCATGAGGCGTGGGGGGGAATTTGGGTGTGCTAAATCCCTTCGCATCCACCCTGGAATCGGGGAATTCAACAGCCCACACAAACACAGCCACTGTGACACTCCCGGAATGTTGGGGCCCCCCGTTATTATTTTTTTTTTCCTTCTTCGTCGTCAGGTAATTGCCACAGTGGTCACGGTGTTCAGAAAACAGAGCGTCACCCTGGGAGGCGCACTGGGACGGGGACTGGTCTTACTGGGCAACACTCCGCTTTGTGTTGGACCTCAGGGACCGCCCGACAAATTCTTACACGGATCTTCTTTGGGGGTTCCACATATAGGCGGCATTCCCATGTTGGTGCACTTTTGGGGGAATTTTGCCCATCATCCACGATCCTTATGTCTTTCCCTTAATTTATTAGCATTTATTTTATTTTGTTTTAAAATTATTCATTCATGAATGATTTAATATTTTTTTATTTTATTAATTTATTTTAATTTATTTCATTTATTTGTATTTTAAAAAATAAAATAAAATAAATGTAAAAAAAAACCTATTAAATAAAAAATTATTAATTCATGAATGAATGATTTTTTAATGTTATATAAAATATAACACGTCCATCATATATTTATGTCTATTTTATTGTATACTGTTTTTATGTACTGTTTTATGTCTATTTTTATTGTACATTGTTTTATTGTATTTTTTTTTTTATGTGTGTATTTTAACTCTGTGTTTTGCCTTTTGTGAAGCACTTTGTGACTTCTGTCTGAGAAAGGTGCTATATAAATAAAACTTACTTACTTACTTACTTACATTGTTGCATTTTATATAAAATAAGATAAAAAATTATTCATCAATGCATGAATGAATGTTTTTTTATTTTATTAATTTATTTACATTAATTTTATTTTATTTTAAAATTATTAATTCATGAATGAATTATTTTTTTATTTTGTTAATTTATTTTAATTTGTTTTATTTTCATTTCATGAATAAATGAATATTTTTTTTATTTTATTAATTTATTTTAATTTATTTAATTTATTTATATTTTAAAAATAAAATAAAATAAATGTAAAAAAAATTAATAAAATAAAAAATATTCATTCATGAATGATTTTTTTCAAAAAATGTTATATAAAATATAAAACGTGCATTGTGGCATTTTATATAAAATAAGATAAAAAAAATTATTCATGAATGAATGAATGAATCATTTTTTATTTTATTAATTTATTTACATTTATTTTATTTTGTTCCTCGATCCTTATGTCTTTCCCTTTTCTGTATGTTATAAAGATATAAAAACATTCACTTATCACAGTCGAGTCTGGGACCAATCACATGACACAGAAGTGACATAGGACGAGCCCTTTTGACGAGGATGGTGTATGTGTAAATAGTGACTTGGCTAGGACTAGAATTAGCTAGGACTAGGATTAGCTAGGACACCTTGTGGACTCCTATTCCTGTTCCATGTCAGAATTAGCGATTAGTCTGCATGCTTCTCTCTCTCGCACATCCCATCAACACCTTGTGGTCAACCAGAGGATTCTATCAGACTTCCTCCAGGGCCCTCCACCCTGTAGACCTCCTTCCTTCCTCCCTCTTTCCTCCTCTTCCCTTTCTGCTCCCCGGTGCTTGTCATTGAAAATGTATTTATTACAGGGCCACAGGCAGGTCTGGGAAAAGGGGGGGTTCTGCAGCTTATGAAGATGTGGTTGAGGTGAGGGCCTCAGGCTTTGGCTGCTCTTCAGCACCATCAACTCATCTTTTTTTTTTTAAATACTCTTTTTTTTTTTGGCTGCTCGATGTAATTGCTGCCTTTTACACACACACACATTTGCCTCTTCCATCCACTTGCACATGTTATTAGTCTCTTCTTTCATTATTTCTCGTCCTTTTATCTCTGATATGTTTACTATTCCTGATTCATACAACAAGTGCAGTCATTAGCGTAATGCAAATATAGTGCAATATTTCCATTACTGCATCTGTCACTACCTCACATAATTATTTATTTAACAACTCAATAAAATACACTCATACACTCCTCACAGCTAGGAGACCCGGGGTTCAATTCCTCCCTCGGCCATCTCTGTGTGGAGTTTGCATGTTCTCCCCGTGCATGCGTGGGTTTTTTCCAGGTACTCCGGTTTCCTCCCACATTCCAAAAACATGCTAGGTTAATTAGTGACTCCAAATTGTCCATAGGTATGAATGTGAGTGTGAATGGTTGTTTGAACCCATAGGCCCACCCCGGTGCATGCTGTTACTGTGAGCACTGCCTACATATACATAGATTGCAGTTGCCCAGGGTGTTATCCAATGAAATAAACCGACAAATAAATCACTAATTAACCCCAACAAAATATGATAAAACATAAATAAAAATAAATAAACAAATAAATAATTAACAGAAAAATAAAATATAAAAAAATATATTTTATAAAGTAATCCAATCAGGGTTAGGGGGTTAGGGGGTTAGGGTTAGGGTTAGGGGGTTAGGGGTTAGGGTTAGGGTTAGGGTTAGGGTTAGGGTTAGGGTTAGGGTTAGGGTTAGGGTTAAGGTTAGGGTTAGGGGTTTGAGGTTTGGGGTTTGGGGTTTGGGGTTTGGGGTTTGGGGTTTGGGGTTTGGGGTTAGGGTTGGGGTTGGGGTTGGGGTTGGGGTTAGGGTTGGGGTTAGGGCAGAGGTAGGGAACCTATGGCTCGGGAGCCAGGTAGGGCTCTTTTGATGACTGTATCTGGCTCTCAAGCATTTCATACCACAATAAAAATGCATTTTTGCTAACATTTTAAAGTAAACATCACAGTTAAAAATAATCAACAACTTTCTTATGCATTTTAATTCGTCCATCTATTTTCTACTGCAATATGGCCGACCATATCTATCTTTCCTGATGATATTTTCCAGGTCAAACACCAAAACTCGATTATTACTGGGTAATGCGGTAGTCTACCTTGGTCATTGAGATGTCAACATGTAAATATAAAATATATATTCCTCCTTTAGTCAAATAGTCACCTAGCTAAAGCTGCAGAACCAAGCCTTCTGGTGAAGATGGCCAAAAGAATGAAATATACTGAGTACGGTGCAAAACCATGCAGCAGCAGAAGTTGTATTAATGGCAGCAAGTATTTGATTTATTATTGGACACTGCGCTGCTCACGAAAGTGTGCTGGCCACACCCCATTGGCGTGGGGTAGTGTGCCTGGTCTACGTAATTAGAGCCCATTATATCTAAAACTGTTGGTCTTACATAAAAATGCACACATTTTATTGCATTCAATGTTTAAAAAAATGTATATGGCTCTCACAGATACACATTTTAAAATATCTGGCCTTCATGGCTCTCTTAGCCAAAAAGGTTCCCGACCCCTGGGTTAGGGGATAGGGTTAGGGGTTAGGGGTTAGGGTTTGGGTTAGGATTATGGGGTTAGGGTTAGGGGGTTAGTAGGTTAGGGTTTGGGTTAGGGGTTATGGTTTCGGGTTAGGGGTTAGGGGTTAGGGGTTGGGGGTTAGGGGTTAGGGTTAGGGTTAGGGTTAGGGGTTAGGGTTAGGGCTAGGGGGTTAGGGTTAGGGGGTTAGGGTTAGGGGGTTAGGGTTAGGGGGTTAGGGTTAGGGTTAGAGTTAGGGTTAGGTTTAGGGGTTAGGGGTTAGGGTTAGGGTTAGGGTTAGGGTTAGGGGTTAGCGTTAGGGTTAGGTGTTAGGTGTTAGGGTTAGGGTTCTAGGGTACTTGGCCGCCGGTATCACACGCCCGGATCCTCTGCCTCCTGGACCCAGCCAGCAACACACCAGCGCTCATGGGATCTTTCAACTGCAAATGAAAAGAAGATCGAAGAACCTTGAAAGTTCCCCTCTGCAAACTTCGGATTGTGTAGAAATCCTCCCCCTTAGGACTCTAAGTGCGTTTCAAATAGAGGATAAGGGAATCTTAAAGAACCAAATTATAGAATGAGAACCAGATTGTTTATTCCTGACAACAATACCTAATACAGACGTCCGGGCTTATCTGCAGACCCTGTATACCTACAAGTAAGCGGGTGTTATTACAGCGCAGCTGCAAAAAAAACACCCTTCCTTCCCTGCCCGGCCTTTTTATACACTTGAGGCTGGAGTCCTGAGGCTGGAGTCTTGGACCAATCAGCTTTTGCCACTGCCCTCGCTTGAAACGTTTTCATAGTGTTTCTGCTTTCGCTTGTTCGCTGGGGCATCAAGGCATCTTTCCTTTGCAGGGGCATCAAGGCGTCTGGAACATTCTGCTTTTTCCTGTCATATGCGTACTCGATGTTCGATCTTTTGTCTGTATTTGTGAGACTATGTGTTTGTTTTAGCTTTTATCTGTAGCTAGCAAAATTGAGCCAATACCTTCAATTGGTAGATGGCCTTGGGGATGCATTTTGGCAGCGGTGGCATGACAATGGTGTTCTGAAATAAACCGGAGCGTGGATGAAACGGGGCAGTTAGCATTGTCCTCATAGTCCTCAATTCTTTGACTTCCCTATTTTAGAAATACTTCCCCTGAGGACTCTAAATGGGTTTCAAATAGAGGATAAGGGAATCTTAAAGAACCAAATTATAGAATGAGAACCAGATTGATGATTCCTGACAACAATACCTAATACAGACGTCCGGGCTTATCTGCAGACCCTGTATACCTACAAGTAAGCGGGTGTTATTACAGCGCAGCTGCAAAAAAAAGCACCCTTCCTTTCCCTGCCCGGTCTTTTTATACACTCGAGGCTGAAGTCCTGAGGCTGGAGTCCTGGACCACGATGAAACGGTACAGTTAGCATCGTCCTCATAGCAATTCTTTGACTTCCCTATTGTAGAAATCGATGTTTCCATCCAGTCCCTTTTTTTGTCTGTATTTGCGAGACTATGTGTTTGTTTTAGCTTTTATCTTTAGCTAGCAAAATTGAGCAAATACCTTTAATTGGTAGATGGCTTTGGAGATGCATTTTGGCAGCGGCGGCATGACAATGGCGTTCTGAAATAAACCGCAGCGCCTTTAGCGTGGATGAAACGGGGCAGTTAGCATTGTCCTCATAGCAATTCTTTGACTTCCCTATGACCAATCCCAGTAACAGTCATTTGGCACACCGGAGCGGGCTGCCCGGCCGCTATATGAGACGCCAAAGCGCGCCTCTAAAACGGGAGATGTAATGCAGCTTTTTTATGCTCATTCCAGTTCCTGTGATAGCTGCGGCGGCATGGATTTGTATCCCGGCTACACTGAAAGGCCCGCTGAATTGGATGGAGCTTTAAAGTGAAGCAAGAAAGCTCTGGAAAATCGGCCCTCAAAGGCACATTTCAAGTGGAAAGCGTTTCTTTTAAGCTGTCACTCCTTGGTGGTTGACAATCCTATTATGGCACCAACTTATTGTAATTAAGAAGCTGAGAAGATATACGACGACAACACGTCCATCTGACCATCCAACGCATAAAGAACTTTGTTGTTGTTGTTTGCCGGCCAGTCGGCTCGTAATGGACGTTTCTGCATCCTTTTCATCTCCGCTTCTCCTTTGGAGGTCAGAGAAGCTGAGCCTTCAAAGGAGGATCTTGGAGAAGCAACAATCCAACAATCCCTCACCTCATCAACTCTTCCACTGAAGTCCAAACACGCTTTAGCTAGGAAAATTGTTCCCAAAGCTTTCCCTGATAATAAGAGGATTGTGTCTCTTCTCTTTCTCCGGATTCACTCAAAGGCAACTTTTGAAGAAGTAGGAGTTGATGGTCAGAGTTCCTTAGGTCTTGGCTCTCCGTGGACAACCGCTGATTGTACCCAACCTTGAAGTAAAGCTATGGATGCTTTCTTTCACATGTTGGCCAATCAGATGTCGGACTGACTGGGTCATGTGTGATAACGCATCTGGTGACCAATCTCTGCTTTATTTACAAAGACGTCTACATTAGCTTTAAAATCAGCTAATGTAGCTCAGGAAAAGGCGCAGGGTAGCAGGTCTCGAGGAAGACCAGGGACACGTTGGTCGACTACGTCTCTCAGTTGGCCTGGGAACGCCTTGGGAGTGGTCGCTACGCTCAGGAAAAGGCGCAGGGTAGCAGGTCTCGAAGGAAGACCAGGGACACGTTGGTACTACGTCTCTAAGTTGGCCTGGGAATGCCTTGGGAGGAACTGGACAAAGTAGCCACCGCCCAACCTCGGATCCACATGGTCGAACATTTTTTTGTATGTAAGCCAAAAAAATATCAATTTTCCTAATCCATAGACAAAGACTCAAGTCTGGGAAAATTCCCACCCTAGCTGGAGTTTTTAAGGACAAACTCATGTTGACCAAAATTTTAAGATACATGAACTCAAGACCTCACACCCTTTTCCAACTGAGAACCATGGTCTCAGATTTGGAGGTGCTGAGTTCACGCCCGGCTAAGTAAACACTGATTGTCACAACCAGATCAGGCCACTGGGACCAGATCTCAAGGCCCTCAAACTGGACCACCTCAATGTCTTGGCTTTGCCTCGAAATCCTGTCCAAAATAATTAGGAACAGAATCAAGTCCAGCATCCAGCGGATTGCCCCCGCGGTCCGGACCTGGATAAGCGGAGGAAAATGGATGGATGGATGCCTGACCTACTGCTGGTTGTACAAAGACCGAATAACCCGGAAGACCAACGTAGTCTCCGGTCTTCTCCTCTGTGGATATGTCTGGTGTTACAGATGATGGTTCTGAGGGTCACGACCCAAAGCTTATGACCCCAGGTGAGGGTAGGCACATACATAGTCGCTAGACTGGGAATTTTGCCTGCCGGTTCAGACGCTACTTTTAATATAACACTCCAGACTTTTTCCCACTTGAAACCAAAATCTCAAGATACAGGAATTCTAGACCTCACAGCCTTTTCCAACTGAGAACCATGGTCTCGGATTTGGAGGTGCTGAGTTCACGCCCAGCTAAGTCACAACCAGATCAGGCCACTGGGACCAGATCTTAAAGCCCTCAAACTGGACCACCTCAATGTCTCGGCTTTGCCTCAAAATCCTGTCCAAAATAATTAGGAACAGAATCAAGTCCAGCATTTATCTGGAACATGCCTGCTGGAGGAGGTGGCCGGGGACCGGGAAGTCTGGGCTTCCCCACTGAGACTGCTGCCCCCGCGATCCGGACCTGGATCTGGATGGATTCCTGACCTACTGCTGGTTGTACAAAGACAGAATAACCGGAAGACCAACGCAGTCTCCGGTCTTCTCCTCTGCGGATATGTCTGGTGTTACAGATGATGGTTCTGAGGGTCACTGGTGAGATACTCCTCAGTGCTTCCACACACCTCCAGCATCTGTTCTTCAGACCATCACTCATCCGACCAGAGAGGTTCTTCAAGGACAGCTGTGTCGCTAGTCCCCTTTGACCACAGTCCATAGACTGTTCCTTTTATGACACATACATTATCCCACTTGGCCTTTCTCCCCTTCACTGTTCAGGGAAGGTCTTCTACAAGATGTCGGAGTGAGTCTGTGGGAATGCTTGTCCATTCATCCGGAAGAACATTTACCAGGTCAGAGGTCACTGGCATTGGACAAGAGCAGCTGTCTCACAATATCTAAGAACAACCGTAATATCGTGCAACCTCAGCTCCATATTTTAGTGTCGTATTTTGTCGTAATTCCTAATCGTATGACACATCGGGTACGTCCTCGTTCATGACTTCATGCAAAGCACCACAAAAGATGAGGAAGTGGCCTGGCACGGATTTCTGTTCATGACTTATTTCTGTTCCGTCCCAAGACTCCATAGAAACCCTCATTGTGGAATGCCCACATTTTTTGGACATGAATGCTAGTAGTCAGTAGTGGTGTGCAAACACACACCCGGTCACCCTGTGTGTACGCCGTCATCATTCCAACACATGTTCAGTCGCTCTTCCTCTCACCCCCCACATCAAATGGAGCCTGACTGACAGGAAGTCAATCTTCTCTGATGCTGACCTTGACCAGACTTATCCTTCCACAGTATGGACACCTTCTTTACCAGTTCATCATCATCAGTCAATCCAACCAAGATTCTCGATATCACATGACACTTTGTGGATCAAAAAAAAAATGGCGACTCCGCAAAAAAAAAGCAACAAAACAAACCAAATTTTATTATTTTTAAGGAACTACTACAAAAACGCTAGTCATGGATCCTGTTTACAAAAACTATACTCAAAGATCCTCTATATAGTAAATAAACGTTCTGCTATTTTTAGAACCTACTGCAAAAACACAAGTCAAAGATCCTCAATACAACAGGACCAATCTACTCTAAGGATTTACTGCAAAAACACAAGTCAAAGATCCTCTATATAGCAGGACCGTTCTGCTATTTTTTTAGAACCTACTGCAAAAACACAAGTCAAAGATCCTCAATACGACAGGACCAATCTACTCTAAGGATTTACTGCAAAAACACAAGTCAAAGATCCTCTATATAGCAGGACCGTTCTGCTATTTTTTAGAACCTACTGCAAAAACACAAGTCAAAGATCCTCAATACAACAGGACCAATCTACTCTAAGGATTTACTGCAAAAACACAAGTCAAAGATCCTCTATATAGCAGGACCGTTCTGCTATTTTTTAGAACCTACTGCAAAAACACAAGTCAAAGATCCTCAATACGACAGGACCAATCTACTCTAAGGATTTACTGCAAAAACACAAGTCAAAGATCCTCTATATGGCAGGACCGTTCTGCTATTTTTTTAGAACCTACTGCAAAAACACAAGTCAAAGAGCCTCAATACGACAGGACCAATCTACTTGAAGAATTTACTGCAAAAACACAAGTCAAAGATCCTCTATATAGCAGGACCGTTCTGCTATTTTTTAGAACCTACTGCAAAAACACAAGTCAAAGATCCTCAAAATGTTAGAACAATGGATCTGTTTTTAAGAACCCATGATTCAAAGATCCTCTGTATGAAAGGACCACCTTGCTGTTTTTAAGGACCTACTCTAAATACACAGGTCAAAGATGCTCAAAATGCAAAAACTATGGTGCTGTTTTTAAATATGTACTTACTGCAAACGCCAGTCAAAGATCCTTAATACGACAGGACCAATCTACTCTAAGGATTTACTGCAAAAACACAAGTCAAAGATCCTACATATGACAGAAAAAACATGCTATTTTTAAGAACCTACTCCAAAAACTATATTCAAAGATCCTCTATATAGCAGGACCGTTCTGCTATTTTTTACAACCTACTACAAAAACTATAGTCAAAGATCCTCAACATGAAGGGAGCACTCTTTGGTTTTTAAAGACCTACTCCAACAACACAAGTCAAAGATCCTGTACTATGAACCTACTATAAAAATGATAGTCAAAGATCCTCTGAATGAAAGGACCATGCTGCTGTATTCAAGAACCTACCGCAACAATACATGTCAAAGATCCTCTATATGACATATCCACTGCTATTTTTAAGAAAGTACTTCAAAATGCACCAGTCAAAGATCCTCAATACAAGAGGACCAATCTATTCTAAGGATTTACTGCAACAACACAAGTCGAAGATCCTACATATGGCAGAAAAAATATACTCTTTTTAAGAACCTACTACAAAAAATATAGTCAAAGATCCTCAACATGAAAGGAGCACTCTTTGGTTTTTAAAGACCTACTGCAACAACACAAGTCAAAGATCCTCTAGTTTTGAGTTTGTTTTTTTCGTTTTTTTACCAACTCTGAATACACGGGCCAAAGATCCTCAAAATGCAAAAACTATGGTGCTGTTTTTATGTATGTACTTACTGCAAACGGCAGTCAAAGATCCTCAATACGACAGGACCAATTTACTCTAAGGATTTACTGCAAAAACACAAGGCAAAGATCCTACATTTGACAGAAAAAACATGCTCTTTTTAGGAACCTACTACAAAAACACAAGTCAAAGATCCTCTACTATGAAAATGATAGTCAAAGATCCTCTGAATGAAAGGACCCTGCTGCAGTATTCAAGAACCTACCGCAACAATACATTTCAAAGATCCTCTATATGACAGAATAGGTTTAAAAACAGCAAAGATCTCCTATATCAATCGAATAGCTGTTGTTTTTGAAGGCCCTCGTTGTTTTTAAGAAGCTACTCTTCTTCGTGGCCGAGTGGTCCACATTGTGAGTTCTTCTGCAGCTCGTTCCATCATCTTGTTGGTGTTTTTTTTTTTTATTCCATCTTGATGAACAGACAAGCTCTGTGAAGACTCATAAAAAGTAAGTGAACACATCATTTACGTAGTTGTCTGCACTTAGAAAAGAAATTACACTCAGGGAGCCCGAAGAGAAAAAAAATGGCCACACGCCGATGAGCATAAACATAGCATCTTTGTGCTGATGCTCAGCCTGATATCCACACACCCACTTTAGCCCGCTGTCTGCTTCTGGGAAACCAACGAGGGGGGGTAAAAGAGGTCTGTGTTTGCAGCCTTTGACTCACCTGAGAGTGTGTGTGTGTGTGTGTTTGTGGTTTAGGAAGAGTGTGAGAACATTCTAGCGTTGCATGTCCTGACTTCTAAGCTAAAGCAGCCAATTAATGAAAGGTCAATTCTTTGCAGGGACGGAAGAAAGATGGCCGTCCATTGAGCCTGAGAACACGTGCATGAAGGTTGGTCCAGCAGCGTCGGTGGAGATGTTGGTGTTTAAACCACCAGGCTGCCTGGAGAGGTTGACGTTTTCCTTGCATTCATTGAATTTTTAGCTGTTTATGCTGCCATATTCCACTGGCAGGCATTTCAAAAACTGTACAAACATCAGAGCGCCCCCATTAGGGGGCGCCAGGAAGCTTCTAGGTGCGACGTTAAAACAAAAAATACACTTTTATGTACATTTTGGAATATGGGCTATTATTATTTAGTTGTGGCTGCACGGTGGTCGAGTGGTTAGCACGCAGACCTCACAGCTTGGAGACCAGGGTTCAATTCCACTCTCGGCCATCTCTGTGTGGAGTATGCATGTTCTCCCCGTGCATGCGTGGGTTTTCTCCGGGGACTCCGGTTTCCTCCCACATTCCAAAAACATGCTAGGTTAATTAGCAACTCCAAATTGATATGAATGTGAGTGTGAATGGTTGTTTGTCTATATGTGCCCTGTGATTGGCTGGCCACCAGTCCAGGGTGTACCCCGCCTCTCGCCCGACAAAAAAATAAAAAAAATAATTCAAATAAATTAATTAAAAACAAAATATTAATTCATTCATACATTCATGAATTTTTTTTATTTATAATTACAATTTTATTAATAATAATTAATAATTATAATTTTTATTAATTTGTTTTTAAATAAATGAAAAAATTATTCATTCATTCATTCATTCATTCATACTTATCATACTTTTTATTTTATTAATTCATTTAAATTTATTTTTATTTCATTTCATTTTATGAATGAATGAATAATTTTTTATTTTATTAATTTATTTTATTTTTAATTTTTTTGTCCCGTAAATAAATTAATAAAATAAAAAATTATTCATTCATTCATTCACGTACCGAAGTACGAGGTGACATGGTACCTATGGTACCCATTATGTCATTGTATGGTCATATCACCTCGTACTTCGGTACGTGACAAAAAATTTAAAACAAATTTAAAAATTAAAAACAAACAAAAAAAACTTAAACTATATTAGGAAAGCAGGAGGTGAACAAATATAACAGTTGCTGATTGTAAAAGTCCCAGATGGAGGGGTAGGATTTAATAAGCTTTGCTTCTTCCTACTCCTTTTGGACATGTGGAACTGGGAACTGATTATGGGATGCACTCAATTGTAATCTGATGCATGTTCAAATGAAATTAAATCATTACCATTACCATTACTTGCAAATTTCTTTGTTTTCCAAAGAAAAAACTAATTTACCTGCATTTCATAAACAATTTTTTCAATTTCCCAAACAATGAAAATGAATGAGATGATTTTCAAAGAAGGATGTACATTTTTGCATAGAGGCCTACTATCAACAACTGTCAGTCCTCTGCATCAATCTCCTGGTATGGCTGCTAATCCAAGTTCATCATTTTATAAGGCTAATAGATGATTAGAAAAGCCATCTAAAAATCCTAACTAAAACTAAAATCTCTTACCATGCTGTTAACTACTCCCTTCAGAGAGCAACACAAACTGGGTCTAACAAGGACAGAAAAACGCTGCACACAAGAAGACAAATATCTGTGAGTGTGTAGTTTAAGACAAAAAGACGCCTCAGTTGATCATATTCTTGAAGTTGCAGTAGGTCCTGAAAAGAAAGCGCTGGTGTTTACCATCATCTCAACCTCCCAATTTGTGTTGTTGTTTTGGTTTGAGCTTTTATTGCAAAGCATCGTTCCCGAACTTGGGCTTCGTATGCTAGCACGCAACACAATCATGTTTGATGTGGGGCTGAACTTGCGGTTTGACATTTCCCCTGAATGGTTACATGTGTGGAGGGACGACTGATTCATACTTCCTGTCTGCGAGAGTGTGCGTCACACACTCCTGGGGACCGGGGGGGTATCAAACGCCATCATTGTAATCAATGTAATGGCCTCCTCGCCGGTATTTCCCCTGACTGTGGACAACATTCACCTCAGGTCAGCCACATGTAACGCTGCTGGTCCAAAGGGAGGAAAACCGAGTCGACCCCCCCCCATTCAAGGCCTCGGGTCTGCTAACGAACATTACACAGTGGTTCACTGACGAGCAAAGGATGCTCACTAAAGCGCTTCACTCGCCCCTGCAGTTCAGCTCCTCAAAGAAAGTCTTTTTTCTTACACCCCTTTCACATTTTGGAGTGTGGTCCGGAAACAGGATGTCCCACCTGAAGAGAACACCATGTTGTTTCGGTTTTTTCTTGTTTTGAGCGCTGAATGGATTTAAGGATACCAGACATAAAGGATAAAGGGTAGCAGCCATAAAAGAAGTAATGGTAATGGTAATGGTTTTATTTCATTTGAACATGCATCAGATTACAATTGAATGCATCCCATATTTTATTATTTTTATGTCACGTACCGAGTATGTAGAGTTAATCTTTCGCCTTTCCAGGATATACAGTCACGGAAAAATGATTATACCAGCTTTGTTTCTTTAATTTGTAGTTAATTTAAATGGCTGCTACCACTACAAGTATTTTACCTGAAGAATACAACTTGAAAATACTAGTAAAACTCATTATATTTATTCATTTATTTGTACTACACAGACTGAAAAAAATAACAGAATAAATTAAAAAATAATTTTGAATGAGGGCTGCATGGCGGAGAAGTGGTTAGCACACAGGCTTCACAGCTAGGAGACCGAGTTCAATTCCACTCTCAGCCTCCACCCATTGTGTTTTCTCCGGGTACTCCGGTTTCCTCCCACATTCCAAAAACATGCTAGGTTAATTAGCGACTCCAAATTGTCCATAGGTATGAATGTGAGTGTGAATGGTTGTTTGTCTATATGTGCCCTGTGATTGGCTGGCCACCAGTCCAGGGTGTACCCCGCCTCTCCCCAGAACCCCCGCGACCCTCGTGAGGATAAACGGTACAAAATGAATGAATGAACATTGAATAAGCAAGTGTTTATATTAGTCGCATATCTCACTTTTTAGCATTCTGAACTATCACGCAAGTGTAAAAAGAAGTTAACCACGGTACATTGCAAATGTCACACCGGAGAAAATGTCCGACTGCTAAAATGTAAACATGTGCGAAGGAAGGAGTGTGGGCCAGAGAGAGAGTGAAGGGCAGACTCACATGCCTAGACACCAAAGAATTAGGTGCTCAGCATGGGGAGGACATATGAAGCACATATCATTCACTGTAAGGAATCATGTTATAATATGTTTCTAACCATCTGCAGCATTAATGTAGGAAAACAATCCTAAAAGTTGAGGCTGGTCAGAGCCGTCCCGTCAACCAGGATTGATGCCGAGTATGGAATCATAAACCTCCGGCTTCTCCCGGACACCCGCAGGATGTGTCTTCTTTGATCCCAGTAATGAACGTGTCTATTTCTGTCACTTCCAAAACATCTTAACAGGAAGTCGGGCCGGGGTCGTACATCTGTTGAGGCTGCTGAATTTCCAGGATGTGGTTTTTCTGGAGGAACTCGATCTCTGGGGATACATATAGTCCGCCACAGGACGGTCTTTGTTTGGTATTATGCTTTTTTTATTATTATTATATGCCGCTTATCCTTACTAGGGTCAAGGGTATGCTGGAGCCTATCCCAGCTGCCTTGGGGCGAGAGGCGGGGTACATCCTGGACTGGTGGCCAGCCAATCACAGGGCACATATAGACAAACAACCATTCACACTCACATTCATACCTATGGACAATTTGGAGTCGCTAATTAACCTAGCATGTTTTTGGAATGGGGGAGGAAACCGCAGTACCCGGAGAAAACTGATGCATGGGGAGAACATGTAATTGGTGGAATTGAACTCGGGTCTCCTAGCTGTGAGGCCTGCATGCTAACACTCTTCCCCCGTGCAGCCTCATATTAACATTATTCAATCATTCATTCATTTTCTACCGCTTATCCTCACAAGGGTCGCGAGGGGTGATGGAGCCTATCCCAGCTGTCTTCGGGCGAGAGGCGGGGTACACCCTGGACTGGTGGCCAGCCAATCACAGGGCACATATAGACAAACAACCATTTACACTCACATTCATACCTATGGAAAATTTGGAGTTGCCAATTAACCTAGCATGTTTTTGGAATGTGGGAGTAAACTGATGCACGGGGAGAACATGCAATTGGTGGAATTGAACTCGGGTCTCCGAGCTGTGAGGCCTGTGTGCTAACACTCACCACTATGCAGCCTCATATTAATATTATTCATTCATTCATTTTCTACCGCTTATCCTCAGGAGGGTCACGGTGGCGCTGGAGCCTATCCCAGGTCCCAGCCAGGTCTTCCCGACTGCATATAACTTTTAGTATTTTTTTTAATAGGCCATAGTCAGCCATCTTTTTTTTAAACCGCAATATAGCGAGGGATGACTCGTGTATTTGTCTCATTTTCATGTTTTTTGCTCACTTTTCGAGTCTCCCTAAGCATCCATAAAGGACCGCCGTGTCATCTACATCCAGCCGCAAATACATTGGAGTCCTGCATTAATGATAAGCAGCGGGATTCCAGTTAGAGCCAAATTGGCGCTAACTGATTAATTGGAAAGGTGGACAGGAAGACTCAGGATGAAGACTTCCTTGAGATCTAATACACTCCCACGTGTCTGAGCTTGTGTGTGGCCGCTACACACACACACACACACAACACACACACGCATCGGCGTTCATCCCCTCATCTTAACATCTACCCTTCGCTCTCTCAATCCAGGCCACGCTCCTCGCCGACTTTGATACAGGCTTTATTTCGGCGTGTGTTCGACAATAATCTTTTTCACCCCTTCCACGACGAGAAGAAAAGCCGCACTCTCGAGGCTTTACTTCATCTTTTGCCCCGAACTCTACAGCGAGCCGCTGCGGTGCGCTTCAACCACGCTTGAAAAGAGACCAAATCCCTCTCATAAGCAACAAAACAACACTGTAGCCTTTTCACGGCGTTCCTTTCTGTCCTTGGCAGTCCTTCCATGCGATCTCCACAGATGTTGACACTGTTTGTTGCGGGTTAAGATGCCCTCTATAAAGCATTGTTCCTTTTCTATCTTCTCCCTTATTGAGTTTTTCCTTCCTGACTTGGCGAAGGCCGAGGCGAAATGGCTGAAAGACCCCCGGATGGCAGTCAACGCTCCAGGGGGCCTTTCCACACGCAGAGACCCCACCAAAGGGCTTCATTGTGGGTATCAGCAGGCAGCCACCGAGGGTTGTGTCCTGGAGGTATTGTGTTGCCGGATAGACCCGAGTCCCTCTCCAGCACGGGGTTAAAGGTGAACCCCCCTTGTCCTCGTCTTCCACGTGGGTTGCACCCTACCTGCCCTGCTTCCGTACGCGCTCACGTCTCGAAATCAGACGCTAATCAGACGCTAAACATTGAAAGGTAGCCGAGCGGAGACGCTCATTTGGGGCGCTTGCCACGTTCCAATATGATTAAGACGCACTAACAAGGGCTCAGCACTCGGGATTAAAATCTTATCATCGGACTCAAAACAAAAAAATGCTTTGATGGCATCTCGTTTTTTGTTGATATGGGCTGGAATCACCTGCGCATGTGCACGTAGGCGACTCGTCAAGGCCGCGGTGAAAGAACGTGTCGTACGTTATCTGTGCTGATCCAGATCTCACCCCCTTACCGCCTTATCGCCGCACCGCTGTGCACGGAGGGAATGCTGGCTCAGTCCCATGCCTCCATGCACCATCAGCGTTTTGCACTCGAACACAAGAGCCAAGCCTCCATAGACACAAAATGGCCTCCTTTAGGGGTTTTTTTTAATGAGTTTTCATGTATTTAAGTATCTAATGCCTACATTGCAGTCATCCTTCATTTATCACTGTTAATTCGTTCCGCAGCAGACTGTGATAAATGAATTATTGATGTGATAAGTGAATTCGCACATACAACAGTACCGGGATTCTTGATTAATCGCAGTTAATCCGTTAAACAGCAGACTGTGATAAGTGAATTATTGATGTGATAAGTGAATTTCCACATACAACAGTAGTGGGATTCTTGATTAATCACGGTTAATCCGTTCCGCAGCAGATTGTGATAAGTGAATTATTGATGTGATAAGTGAATTTCCACATACAACAGTAGCGGGATTCTTTATTAATTGCGGTTACAGACTGTGATAAGTGAATAATTGATGTGATAAGTGAATTTCCACATACAACAGTAGTGGGATTCTTGATTAATCACGGTTAATCTGTTCCGCAGCAGATTGTGATAAGTGAATTATTGATGTGATAAGTGAATTTCCACATACAACAGTAGCGGGATTCTTTATTAATCGCAGTTAATCCGTTCCGCAGCAGACTGAATTCTTTATTAATCGCGGTTAATCCATTCCGCACCAGACTGTGATAAGTGAATTATTGATGTGATAAGTGAATTTCCACATACAACAGTAGCGGGATTCTTTATTAACTGTGGTTAATCCGTTCCGCAGCAGACTGAATTCTTTATTAATCGTAGTTAATCCATTCCGCAGCAGACTGTGATAAGTGAATTATTGATGTGATAAGTGAATTTCCACATACAACAGTAGTGGGATTCTTTATTAATCGCGGTTAATCCGTTCCGCAGCAGATTGTGATAAGTGAATTATTGATGTGATAAGTGAATTTCCACATACAACAGTAGCGGGATTCTTTATTAATCGCAGTTAATCCATTCCGCAGCAGACTGAATTCTTTATTAATCGTGATTAATCCATTCCGCAGCAGACTGTGATAAGTGAATTATTGATGTGATAAGTGAATTTCCACATACAACAGTAGTGGGATTCTTTATTAATCGCGGTTAATCCGTTCAGCAGCAGACTGAATTCTTTATTAATCGTGGTTAATCCATTCCGCAGCAGACTGTGATAAGTGAATTATTGATGTGATAAGTGAATTTCCACATACAACAGTAGAGGGATTCTTTATTAATCGCGGTTAATTCGTTCCGCAGCAGATTGTGATAAGTGAATTATTGATGTGATAAGTGAATTTCCACATACAACAGTAGCGGGATTCTTTATTAATCGCAGTTAATCCGTTCCGCAGCAGACTGAATTCTTTATTAATCGCGGTTAATCCATTCCGCACCAGACTGTGATAAGTGAACTATTGATGTGATAAGTGAATTTCCACATACAACAGTAGCGGGATTCTTTATTAACCGTGGTTAATCCGTTCCGCAGCATACTGAATTCTTTATTAATCGCGGTTAATCCATTCCGCAGCAGACTGTGATAAGTGAATTATTGATGTGATCAGTGAATTTCCACATACAAAAGTAGCAGAATTCTTTATTAATCGCGATTAATCCGTTCCGCAGCAGACTGTGATAAGTGAATTATTGATGTGATCAGTGAATTTCCACATACAAAAGTAGCAGAATTCTTTATCAAAACCCCAATTAATCCGTTCCGCAGCAGACTGTGATAAGTGAATTATTGATGTGATCAGTGAATTTCCACATACAACAGTAGCAGAATTCTTTATTAATCGCGATTAATCCGTTCCGCAGCAGACTGTGTGATAAGTGAATTATTGATGTGATAAGTGAATTTCCACATACAACAGTAGCGGGATTCTTTATTAATCGCGGTTATCCGTTCCGCAGCAGACTGTGATAAGTGAATTATTGATGTGATAAGTGAATTTCCACTTGCTGCAGAACCCAAGTTGGTTTTATCTTGAGGTCACCAACACATGGCCTGACCTTCATGCTTCCATTTATCACAGCAACTAAAACAGCCTCAGACCATCATTTTGCCATTTGTGGTTAATGGCTCTCACTGTGGTTTGCTGGAGTCCCAAAGCTTAAGACATGGCTTTATAACGTTTTCTAAAACTACACTGTTGTGTCGTCATTGACTAATATTTAAATCTGTTTGATGATCTGAAACATTGAAGTGTGACCAACATCCCTTTCATTCATCATGTATACTATACGTATTTATACATATTTGTACATATTTATACATATTTATACATATATATACATATATATACATATTTATACATATTTATACATATTTATACATATTTATACGTATTTATTCGTATTTGGGGTTGTTTTCTGCATGTAAAAGTCAGACCTTACAGTCGGACCTTCTGGAAAGCATCCTTGAGGCCCACCAAGGTTCCACTGCTAATTCCCGTCCCCACGTCGGCATCGTGTCTCCTTTGCCACAAAATCATCCCACTTTTCATATTCATCAGCACAGCTTTGTAAGTGAAGGTTGTCATTCTTTCTTTTTGATATGCACACAGCTGCTCATCACCCCCCCCCCCCCCCCCCCCCCCCTCCATGGCCCACATTTTAAATCTGGACTGATTTGCATCATAAAAGATGCCTCACACTCGAAGGAATTTGTGACCCTGGCGGACGAATTAAATCTATGTTCACTTTGGAACAAGGTTGGCATCTCCATGACGACACGTCCCTCAGATGCTGCCATGCCACCTTGTTCTTTTCCCTCCTTAGTGCCTGAAGAGGCAACATGTGTCTTGCCTCTAGGGGCCACACCAGGGCCCAACCCACGAGCCACCCCAGGGGCCAACCCAGAGGCCAACCCGGGGACCACCCCACGGGCCACCCCAGGGGCCAACCCAGGGGCCAACCAAGGGGCCAACCCAGGGGCCAACCCACGGGCCAGCCCAGGGGCCAACCCAGAGGCCAACCCAGGGGCCACCCTGGGGGCCATCCCAGGGGCCAACCCAGGGGCATACCAGGGGCCAAGCCAGGGGCCACCCCAGGGACCAAGCCAGGGGACAACCAAGGGGCCACCCCACGGGCCACCCCAGGGGCCAACCCAGAGGCCAAACCAGAGGCCACCCCAGTGGCCATTCCAGAGGCCAACTCAGGGGCCAACCCAGAGGCCAACCCAGGGGCACAACCCGGGGGCCAAGCCAGGGGCCACCCCAGGGACCAACCAAGGGGCCACCGCAGGGACCATCCCAGGGGCCACCCCAGAGGCCAACCCGGGGACCACCCCACGGGCCACCCCAGGGGCCAACCCAGGGGCCAACCCAGGGGCCAACCAAGGGGCCAACCCAGGGGCCAACCCACGGGCCAGCCCAGGGGCCAACACAGAGGCCAACCAAGGAGCCAACCAGGGGGCCACCCCTGGGGCCAACCCAAGAGCCACCCCACGGGCCACCCCAGGGGCCAACCAAGGGGCCACTCCAGGGGCCACTCCGGGGGCCAACCCAGGGGCCAACCAAGGGGCCACCCCAGGGGCCAACCCAGGGGCCTAGCCAGATGCCAAGCCAGGTGCCAACCCATGGGCCACCCCAGGGACCAACCCAGGGGCCAACCAAGGGGCCAACCCAGGGACCACCCTAGAGGCCAACCCAGGGGCCACCTCAGGGGCCACCCACGGACCAAATAAAATACCATTATAAATACTCAGTAGCTTCAATAATATTATTTATTTTAGGATTTTATGCATTCAAACAACAACAAGTGATTAGGTTTGAAGTATGTAGCCTATAAAATAGGATTTTCTAGCCAAATCCAAATAAAACACTTAAATTTGATAACTTCCACTTTCCATGTACTTAGATATGAATTTGAATTAGAATAGATTAGATATCATTAGAATTAGATATAATATAAATAAAATGAAAGGAGTTTGTCTGCACCGTGACCTCTGACCCGGCATGGAATGCGGGTTTCATGTGACGTATTCAAGGTTTTGCCATCTGTGGCAACCCCCCCGCCCTTGTCCACCCTCCCCCCCCAAACCCAGCGAGTCCTGCCCTCTTTATGTGGACAAGTGCTCTATGTCCAGAGTCAGTGTGGTGGAAAAGTTGCCTACTGTGGCTTGTTTGTTTGCTTTTGGAAAAACGTCTCAGGCCGGACGACACGGAGGAGGACACCTGGAGGACGCCCTTTCTTTCTCTCTCTCTCTTTTTTTTTCAGTTTACGAGTTAACTTGTAACATGTGACCTGGGAACAATGGCGGCTTCCCAAACGTACCTGGTATGCGTGATAGTGTGCATAAAACACGCTCAGATAAAGTTACATTTGTGCAATTTAGGACAAAGATCAACAAGGCCTTTATCTTAACCCTGTTGAGTCCCGGCTAGGATTTAGCAGTTTATCCCATCCTTTTCCCTGGGTTGAACCCGGGGTGGCCCCTGGGGTGACCCTGGCGTGGCCCCTGGGTTGGTCCCGGGGTGGCCCCTTGGTTGGCCCCTGGGGTGGCCCCGGAGGTGGCCCCTGGGTTGGCCCCTAGGTTGGCCCCGGGGTGGCCCCTGGGTTGCCCGCTGGGGTGGCCCCTGGGGTGGCCCCTGGGGTGGCCCATGGGGTGGCCTCGGGGGTGGCCCCTGGGTTGGCCCCTAGGTTGGCCCCTGGGTTGCCCTATGGGGTGGCCCCTTGGTTGGCCCCTGGGGTGGTCCCGGGGTGGCCCCTGGGTTGCCCTCTGGGGTAGCCCCTGGGGTGGCCCTGGCGTGGCCCCTTGGTTGGCCCCTGGGGTGGCCCCGGGGGTGGGCCGGGGTGGCCCCTGGGTTGCCCTCCGGGGTGGCCCCTGGGGTGGCCCATGGAGTGGCTCCTAGAGGCGAGACACATGTTGCATCTTCAGGCACTTAAAGGGGAATAAGGAGGGAAAAGAACAACATGGCATATTATTATTCATTCATTCATTCATTTTCTACCGCTTTTTCCTCACGAGGGTCGCGGGGGGTGCTGGAGCCTATCCCAGCTGTCTTCGGGCGTAAGGCGGGGTACACCCTAGACTGGTCGCCAGCCAATCACAGGGCACATATAGACAAACAACCATTCACACTCACATTCATACCTATGGACAATTTGGAGTCGCCAATTGACCTTAGCATGTTTTTGGAATGTGGGAGGAAACCGGAGTACCCGGAGAAAACCCACGCATGCACGGGGAGAACATGCAAACTCCACACAGAGATGCCCGAGGGTGGAATTGAACCCTGGTGGCATATTATTAGTCTTTATTTATTTATTATTAGTCTTTATTTATTTATTCATTCATTTATTTATTTATTTATCATTAGTCATTATTTATTTATTTATTTGATGACTTATAAATAAGTCATCAACATTATTAGGAAACAAATTTGGAAAAAAGTTGGAAAAAAGTGGAAAATATTGGAGGAAAAAGTTGAGAAAAACAGTCAGAATAATATTCAGAAAAACATGTCCTTTTTGGGAAGCACATAATATTCACATATTCTAATGGGATATTATGAGAAACAAAACAAAACAATTTGACAATAAAGTCCAAATATTTGGAAAATAAAGTCTATAAAATGTTCATATTACTGTGGAAAAAAGGCATAATTTTTACAAGAATAAAGTCATTATTTATTATTAGTCTTTATGTATTTATTTATTTATTATTAGTCTTTATTTATTTATTTATTTCCAAATTCCCACCGTCGTGGTCGGAATTGGTGTTGTTCAGTTGGCTGTAGCTATGTATGCATAACAGATGTCTTAGAGATATTTACAGATATTTATTACAAATAATAAAAAATATATAAATAAATAAAGTTGTAAATTCATGAAAAACTAATTTAGTATTACAAGAATAAAGCTGTAAAAATATACGAGAAAAAATCTTAATATTTTGATAATAAAGTTGTAAATTGATAAAAGGATTAAGTTGTAAATTTAGGAGAATAAAGTTGTAAATTTACAAGAATAAAATCATAAATTTATGAAAAATAATTGTAAGACAACAAGAATAAAGTGGTAAATTTATGGACATAAAAACCTGTAATATTATGAGAATAAACCTGTAAATTAATGATAATAAAGTTGGAAATTTACGAGAAAAAATCATAATTTTTATAGAAATATTGCTGTAAATTTACAAGAAAATGTAACCAATATTCCTAGTTCATTGCTTCTAAACACACAGTAAAATCAGAGAAAAGTATTTTTTCTCATTATTTATGTTTTATTATTATTATATTGTCATTATTATATGTTTATTAATATAAATTATAATAGAAATAATACATAAGTACATATATGAATAAATAATAATATTGATTATGCAGTATTATTATTTATATATTTATTAATATTTATTTTTATTTCTAATATATAATATATATACATATGTTTTTAATAAACAACAACCCCTTTTGGTCTCGTATTGTCTAGCGCAGGGGTGCTCATTAAGTCGATCGCGAGCTCCCGGTCGATCGCGGAGGTGGTACTGGTCGATCGCTGGTCGATCGCGGCGTGACATTAAAAAAATATCATCCCAGCATCAATGCCGTCACTTGATTGATATACAGGGCAGCCATTCAGATGACAACTGAATGTTGCCCTTCGGGCGACCAATCAAATCAAACAACGTCTCTAAGTGCAGCAGAACTTACGATGTCAGCCTATCATCCATCCCCGTTACTTGATTGACATACAGGACAACCAATCAGATGACAACTGAATTTTGATCTTTCGGTCACCGCTCATGCGTAAACAACGATGCAAAGTGCTAAGCTAGTCGGCGAATTGCGAGATTTTAAGCCCTCGCTAAAGTTTATGGTCACTAAAATGAGTGAAGGAGCTGGACCAAGTAAAAAGGCAAAAAACATATTACTTCCATACGGATATGGACTATTATACGGATATTATGATACGGATATTATCCATGACTGATAAACATTTGGAAGTGTGCGTGAGGCTGGCTATCAGCAGCTACTGTCCGGACTATGCATCCCTGGCTGGTTCAATTCAGTGCAAGTCATCAAAGTAAACTCAGGTAATTACAAAAAATGTTAATAGTTAATTATGTGTGTTTTGCAATATTGGCTCATTTGGTTATGTAAGGTACATCAACATACATTGTACGTACAAATAATCCTCAATACATTTGAAAATAAATAGATGTTTTGCATTTTTGTAGTGGGTAGATCATTTTGACTCGGTCATTTTAAAAGTAGCTCGCATGCTGAAAAAGTGTGAGCACCCCTGGTCTAGCGTATTTCAGGACAATAATAGACTAATTATATTAATAATTGTAATTGTAAATAAATAAATAAATAATAAAAAAATATAAATATAAATATAAATATAAATATAAATATAAATATAAATATAAATATAAATATAAATATAAATATAAATATAAATATAAATATAAATATAAATATAAATATAAATATAAATATAAATATAAATATAAATATAAATATAAATATAAATATAAATATAAATATAAATATAAATATAAATATATAAAATATATAAAATATATAAAACTAAAACTAAAACTAAAACTAAAACTAAACTAAACTAAACTAAACTAAACTAAACTAAACTAAACTAAACTAAACTAAACTAAACTAAACTAAACTAAACTAAACTAAATTAAATTAAATTAAATTAAATTAAATTAAATTAAATTAAATTAAATTAAATTAAATTAAATTAAATTAAATTAAATTAAATTAAATTAAATTAAATAATGTAATGTAATGTAATAATAATAATGAATTGTATTGAAACATGATTGATTTGGATCGTCGTATTCCAATTGAGTGTGGACGTGCTGCGATCTAGAGGATAGCAGAAGAGTGGCAGCCAATGTTTACCCAATCCTTATACTTTACTGCCATCTAGTGGCTCGTCGTGGCAACTTATGATGTTCACAAAACTGTCGTTTTATACAGGAGAAAGTTTTTTATATTTAATACAGAGAATTTATCTCACAAGGGATGTATTAAATATGAATTATTAGTTGTTGAACAAGTTTCCCACGCAGCAGTCTGAGTAACAAAGCTTTGTGTGCAGCTGTAATTTCAAACCTTTTATCCCAGTGGCGCCCATTGGGATTTCCAAGAATGGGAAACATCACATCCCAGATTTTTCGTTTGCTTCCGTGCTATGATGACCAAAAGGAAAATGAGCTTCCTAGCTTTTCCGACATGGAGCGTGGCCGTGTTTGCTTGCTTGCTGTCCTGGTTGCTTCTTTGGACCGACTGTGTGGGTAAGTTCTCCAAATATAAGAATGAAAAATGAACAGTGGGCTGCAAATGGCCCCCAGCCCCACACTTTGGACACCAACTGATCTATAGGATACACAGCAGGATTGCATAATTATTGTGTATTGTAGATTTTATGTATTTTTGCAATGTTTTGTCTTTAATATTTAAACTTTATGCTTCTAAAAAGTATTTATAACTTTTAATGGTTGCCATGATAAGTGAGTCTTCTGAATGCCTTATAGTATTTGTATTTTAGTTCATTTTAGCCATTTTTAAGCTTCAATGCTTCATTTAAGTCATAAATTTAGACTACCGAGCTAATTTTACTGTAGTGACTTTATTGTGCTTAAATGACAATTTTATTTCCTTTATTTTATTTTATTAAATGACATTTTTTTGTAATATTTTGATTTTATTCTCCTAATAATGATAACTTTTTTCCAACCTAATTATAAATAAATAAATAAATAATGACTTTATTCTTGTAAAATTATGGCTTTTTTCCACAGTAATATGAACATTTTATAGACTTTTTTTTCCAAATATTTGGACTTTATTCTCATAAAATTACTGCTGTTTTTTTCCTCCCATATTGTATGCTTTTTTCCAACTTTGTTTCCTAATAATGTTATGACTTTATTCTTGTAAAATTATGCCTTTTTGTTTTACAGTAATATGAACATTTTATAGACTTTATTTTCCAAATATTTGGACTTTATTCTCATAAAATTACTGCTGTTTTTGTTTTTTTTTGTTGTTGCATTTTGTTAGGGTAAGATTGTGCAATGGCTGTGGCCTTCAAATGGCCCCCGGGCCACACTTTGGACACCACCTGATTTATAGGATATACAGCAGGGGTGTATAAGTATTGTGCATTGTAGATTTTATGTATTTTTGAAAAAAAATTGTCTTTAATATTTAATTTTATTTGCTTCTGAAAAGAATTTATGACTTTATTTGGTTTATTTGGACTTTTAATGGTTGCAGTGGCCGACCATGATAAGTGAGTCTTCTGAATGCCTTATAATATTTGTATTTTAATTCATTTTTGCCATTTTTAAGCTTTAAAATGCTTCATTTAAGACAAGAAATTTAGAGCTAATTTTATGATAATTACTTTATTGTGCTTAAATGACAACTTGATTTCCCGTAAGATGACATTTTTTTGTAATATTTTGATTTTATTTTCCTAAAATAATAATATTTTCTTAATTTTCCTAATAATAATTTTTTCCAACCTAATTTCCTGAAATTTGCAACTTTGTTTTGTTTTGTTTCTCATAATATCACATTAGAATATGTGAACATTATATTCTTCCCAAAAAGAAATTATTTTCTGAATATTATTCTGACTTTTTTTCCCATAAAATGACAACTTTTTCCTCCAATATTTTACACTTTTTTCCAACTTTGTTTCCTAATATTGTTATGACTTTATTCTTGCTAAATTATGGCTTTTTTCACAGTAATATGAACATTTTATTGACTTTATTTTCCAAATATTTTGACTTTATTGTCATAAAATTACTGCTGTTTTGGGGGTTTTGTTTTTTTGCTGTTGTTTTGTTGTTGTATTTTACATAATGACTTAAATGACAATTTTATGTCCCGAAAGATGACATATTTTTGTAATATTTTGATTGTAATAAATAAATAAATAAATAAATAAATAATGACTTTATTCTTGTAAAATTATGGCTTTTTTCCACAGTAATATGAACATTTTATAGACTTTTTTTCCAAATATTTGGACTTTATTCTCATAAAATTACTGCTGTTTTTTCCTCCCATATTTTAAGCTTTTTTCCAACTTTTTTCCAACTTTTTTCCAACTTTGTTTCCTAATAATGTGATGACTTTATTCTTGTAAAATGATGGCTTTTTTCCACAGTAATATGAACATTTTATTGACTTTATTTTCCAAGTATTTTGACTTTATTCTCATAAAATTACTGCTGTTTTGGGGGTTTTGTTTTTTTGTTGTTGCATTTTGTTAGGGTAAGATTGTGGCATGGCTGTGGCCTTCAAATGGCCCTCAGGCCACACTTTGGGCACCCCTACATACAGTATGACTTGTTTATGTACAGACAGTACACCACCATTGAGAAGAATGCATGAAAATACCAAACTTTCTCGAAACTGATAAACCTAATAGCATTTGTGAGGACCCAAAGTGATGTAATACTGCAATGTTCCCATGGAAATAAAGCCAGTACTTTTTTGTAGGGTACCGCCCAGGTACTCGACCTCGTTGATTGGCTTTAAGGATAAAAAATGTTTTTTTAACATGGAGATTGCGTGCAATACTTGGGCGAGGCGGCGTTTGTTTCGTTTCAACGTTCAACAAACATCACCTCTCAGGTTTCGGGGAATTCAGGAGGTGGACATGAGCTTCCTGGTGGCCATCGAGAGCGCAACCGCACCTTCAGCATTCCTTTACTGCAGGGTGTGTGTGTGTGTGTGTATAATTATGGATCTTCTGTTTATCTTTTGCTCTGCAGTCTTTCCATGGCAGATTCCCGACGACATGAACACGCCAGAGGAGGCCGTCCACAGTCGAGGAAGGAGAAGCTTGACCACTGATGACTTCGTCTCGCCGTCGCTTAACGTGACCTCGACTCCACGCTCCTCTCTCAGACTCCTGGTGGCACACAGGAAGAACACAAGTGAACACTTTCCCTCATTGCTCCACGTTTTCTTCTTCAATTTGGAGTCGCCAATTAACCTAGCATGTTTTTGGAATGTGGGAAGAAAAACGGAGTACCCGGAGAAAACCCACGCATGCACGGGGAGAACATGCAAACTCCACACAGAGATGGCCAAGGGTGGAATTGAACCCTGGTTTCCTAGCTGTGAGGTCTGTGCGCTAACCGCTAACCTCCACAAAAACATGCTAGGCTAATTGGCGACTCCAAATTGTCCATAGTGGTCCAAAAAAGGAAAAAAATATATATATAATTATTATTATTATATTTTTTATAATATTATGATTATAAAAAAGGGAAAAAATTGTAATTATTAGGAGAATAAAATCAAAATATTACAAAAAAAATGTCATCTTTCAGGAAATAAAATTGTCATTTAAGTCATTATGTAAAATGCAACAACAAAACAACAGTAAAAAAACAAAACCCCCAAAACAGCAGTAATTTTATGAGAATAAAGTCCAAATATTTGGAAAATAAAGTCAATAAAATATTCATATTAGTGTGAAAAAAGCCACAATTTTGCATGAATATTAGGAAACAAAGTTGGAAAAAAGTGTAAAATATTGGAGGAAAAAGTTGTCATTTTATGGGAAAAAAGTCAGAATAATATTCAGAAAAACATGTCCTTTTTGGGAAGCATATATTTTTACATTTATTTGATGATTTATAAATAAGTCATCATACATTATTAGGAAACAAAGTTGGAAACAAAGTTGGAAAAAAGTTGGAAAAAAGTTGGAAAAAAGTTGGAAAAAAGTTGGAAAAAAGTTGGGAAAAAAGCGTAAAATATTGGAGGAAAAAAATGTCATTTTATGGGAAAAAAAAGTCAGAATAATATTCAGAAAAACATGTTTACATATGTTTACAATGTTTACATATTGTAATGTGATATTATGAGAAACAAAACTAAACAATGTTGCAAATTTTCAGAAATTAGGTTGGAAAAAAGTTAGGAGAATAAAATCAAAATATTACAAAAGAAATGTCATCTTACGGGAAATAAAGTTGTCATTTAGGCACAATAAAGTAATTATAGTCAAATTAGCTCGGTTGTCTAAATTTCTTGACTTAAATGAAGCATTTTAAAGCTTAAAAATGGCTAAAATGAACTAAAATACTAAAATATGAATGGTTGTTTGTCTATATGTGCCCTGTGATTGGCTGGCCACCAGTCCAGCACCCCTGCGACCCTTGTGAGGATAAACGGTAGAAAATGAATGAATGAATATAAATATATTCTTGACTAATAATAGGAGTTATTATTATCATTATTTGTGACTGCATTTCCTACTGGAGGTTCCATTGTAGTTAATTGCAGTTATTTTATTTTCATTCATTGCTAACTTCTTTTGCAGTACGTTTGGGACTCAAGGTTTTTGTGACCGGTCCAAGAGACAGTCTGGACCCTGAGAGCCTGCTGCACTTAAACCAGGAGGTCAGTATATAATCATCTTTGAAGAACAAGTCCAAACTCAACAGAGACTTTGGAAACAAACACAACCCACTAAACTAATCAAGCTGGTCCAAAGGTCAAAGGTGAAAATCTCGCTTCTTGTTTTTGTTTTTTGGTTGTGCAATCCTACGGGGACTTTGTATGGGAAGTTTTACATTGCGGTATTTCCCAGCTTTCTAATGAAGTAAAAAGGCATGTGTGGATTAAAGGATTAGGCTCTCAGGAACTCAGCGGGAAAGTCAAGTGCGGCGTTGGCGTCGTTTCTGAAGCCGTTGTTTCTGCTTCATGTGTTTGTGGTTTTTTTTTTTTCTTTTCTTTTTCCGGGCGAAGGCTGGGCTCTACGATATTGGAGGGGAGACAGGAGTCTTCTCCATGCGGATACTCCGAGTCAAAAGAGTGACGTCTAAACCCTCATCGACGTTCCAGCCATTTGCTGGAACACCGCCATGATATCTAACAATGAAGTAAAATTAAGTAGTTTAAAAAAAAATTGCAATTACGCAATCACTGGCACAAAATCAACCTTTGAATAAAACTCCAAACTATTTTGATGCATTGTTTTTTTTTCAGTTTGCTGTGCTTACTTTTAATTTCACTTTCCCCTTTGTGGTTTGACTGGTTCTAAAGACTGCTGCATGAAATTATCACTTATTACCTGTGTGTCATCCGGTTTGACAACTTCAGTACAACTCCCTATCACCAAATTGACACTTTGGACTTGGTTAGCGTCATTAATTCATTAAGAACACACGGTTGGATTCCCCAGGGTATTATTATTCATTCATTCATTTTCTACCACTTATCCTCATGAAAAAAATCCCAATTTAATTTAATTTAATTTAATTTAATTTAATTTAATTTAATTTAATTTAATTTAATTTAATTTAATTTAACTTAACTTAACTTAACTTAACTTAACTTAACTTAGCTTAGCTTAACTTAACTTAACTTAACTTAACTTAACTTAACTTAACTTTACTTTACTTTACTTTACTTTACTTTACTTTACTTTATTTTATTTTATTTTATTTTATTTTATTTTATTTTATTATTAAAATGTGTGCTATGTGCGTAAATGTTTGACGTTAACCAAAAAACACACGTACGCTAACAGAGGTTCCACTGTAACTCATTTTTGAGAAATAAAGTAATAATATATACATTTTATTTTATTTTATTTTAATATTAAAATGTGTGCTAGGTGCGTAAATGTTTGATGTTAACCAAAAACACACGTACGCTAACAGTGGTTCCACTGTAACTCATTTTCGAGAAATAAGGTAATAATATATACATTTTATTTTATTATTAAAATGTGTGCTAGGTGCGTAAATGTTTCACGTTAACCGAAAAACACATGTACGCTAACAGAGGTCCCACTGTAACTCATTTTCGAGAAATAAAGTAATTTAATTTAATTTAATTTAATTTAATTTAATTTAATTTAATTTAATTTAATTTAATTTAATTTTATTTTATTTTATTTTATTTTATTTTATTATTAAAATGTGTGTTGTGTGCTAAGTGTGTAAATGTTTGACGTTAACTGAAAAACACACGTATGCTAACAGAGGTTCCACTGTAACTAATTTTTGAGAAATAAAGTAATAATATATAAATTTAATTTAATTTAATTTAATTTAATTTAATTTAATTTAATTTAATTTAATTTAATTTAATTTAATTATTAAAATGTGCGCTAGGTGCGTAAATGTTTGATGTTAACCAAAAAACACACGTACGCTAACAGAGGTCCCACTGTAACTCATTTTCGAGAAATAAAGTAATAATATATACATTTAATTTAATTTAATTTAATTTAATTATTAAAATGTGTGCTAGGTGCGTAAATGTTTGACATTAACCGAAAAACACACATACGCTAACAGAGGTTCCACTGTAACTAATTTTTGAGAAATAAAGTAATAATATATACATTTTATTTTATTTTATTTTATTTATTTTATTATTAAAATGTGTGCAAAGTGCGTAAATGTTTCACGTTAACCGAAAAACACACGTACGCTAAGAGAGGTTCCACTGTAACTCATTTTCGAGAAATAAAGTGAAAAGACAAAAATGTATATGGAAGAAAAAGCGCTGTTTCCAACCAGCAAGGAACTTGGGCCAATCACACGTTAGCATAAAACGGTAGAGCCAATCACTGCGCTTGTGGGCGGGCTTAAGGGAAACCTCGTATGAGTGAACGTTTACTGCTTGATCCTAGCGATTGACCTCTCGCCATTTAATATCGTTATTAAATAAAAGTTAGAATATAACATTATTTAAAAACGTTGCTGTGGCGACCCCTGAAGAGAAAAGCCGAAAGAGAAAGAAGAAGAAGAGGAAAAAAGTCTTACTGAACGCAAAGTAGCTTTCCTATCTTTCATGGTCCCCGTGTTGACCACGCCCACTACGAGACGTGACCAATAGAAAACGACGCACGGGGGACGTTCCTTAGCCCCGCCCAACGTGCGTGTTCCTGGCAACCGTACGCCAACCTCCGCCGGCATGGAGGTGGCACTTTACTGCTTTTATTTACCGCTGTGACAAAAAGTAGCCACGCAGTCATGTCGGAGGACACGCGGGCCCAGACGGAGGGCGACTTTGAGAAGACTCTCGCGTTAATTGGCGGCCGTGAGAGGATATATTTGGTGAGTGACGCCTGCCAAAGCAAAGAAGCGGGCGACAGCGACGCCGGCGTCCTGCAGGAGTTCATCCGTGATTTGTTCCACGGCGGAAAGGACCTACAGCCGATTTCCTCCTCTGGTGTGAGCGAGCAAAGCAACGTTTGCACCGCGAAAAGCGGCGACATCACTCCGCTGGAGAAGCGCGAGGATTCACGCGCCAACACGCGGGGGAAGACGGCTCGGAGGGAGGTGAGCAGCTCCAGCCTCCGAAGAACCATCGACTACCCGACAGTCGTATTCCTCTTCCGGGAGACTTTCATCAGCTGCGATCGCAAGCAAGCGTGCTTGAAGGAGATACTAAAGGACGTCAAGGCCCGCACTAAACGAGCCGGCAGATCCACGCCGGCTTTGATCGGTTTAGTGCGAACCACGGCGGATAGCGCCGAGACGCAAAGGTGTGTGCGGCACCTGGAGCTCCTCATCCGAAACGTGTTCCCGAGACACGCACCGGAGACTATTTGGGTGGGCTCCTTCGTCCCCGGCGTGGAGAGCAGCGCGCTCAACATCAAGAGGAACTTCTGCAGAGTGATCGGTTCTTCTTCTCCGACAGCAGGTGTGAACCAGGGGCGCTTCTAGGAACTGATCCTCCTCGGGGGTTCCCTATAGTGGTGGTGGTTCCCACCGGTACTAATTTGATCCAGTCCTTCTTGCCCCCAGGTGTGCACAAACTACAGTAATATCTATTATATAATATCGATAGGGCTGCACGGTGGTCGAGTGGGTACCGCACAGACCTCACAGCTAGGAGACCAGGGTTCAATTCCACCCTCAGCTATCTCTGTTTGCATGTTCTCCCTGTGCATGTGTGGTTTTTCTCCGGATACTCCGGTTTCCTCCCACATTCCAAAAACATGCTAGGTTAATTAGCCACTCCAAATTGTCCATATGTATGAATGTGAGTGTGAATGGTTGTTTGTCTATATGTGCCCTGTGATTGGCTGGCCACCAGTCCAGGGTGTATCCTTCCTCTTGCCCCGAAGACAGCTGAGATAGGCTCCAGTACCCCCCGCGACCCTCGTGAGGATAAGCGGTAGAAAATGAATGAATAATATAGTTATCCTACCATATCGTTTTGGTCTGAGAAAATATGAATTAAAATGTAAACAATCTTCAGTTAAACTCACAGTAGTCTCATAAGTGTTTCCATCTCATGACGGACGGTACAAATGTTTTTTAGCGTCTTTAGACAACAACCTTTATACTGTCTTTTTCGCTGTTCACTCCCGTGATGCAGCCTCTCCTCCTCTGTATCTCCGTGGGGATCTCCGATGGCTCCGCCGTTCTCGAATGTAGACAATGGAGCAAGAGGCAAGCCTACACACTTTCCTAAAGGGTCGGTATGGCAACAAAAACAGGAAGAAAGTAATAAATAAAGCCAATAAATAAAGCCAGATTAAACACTAAAACATCACAGAAGATGCAGAGCTGCCGTAACTAGCTTGCGCTTGGGCGGCGCCATCTTGAAACCTGAGACCCCCGCATCAAATCCAAATATTGATATATGAACGAGGAATTGCCGAATAAAGGATTGACGTCTTTATACAACAACCTTTATACCGTCTTTTTCGCTTCACCGTCTTTTATTTTATTTTATTTTTTTTGTCACGTACCGAAGTACAAGGTGATATGACCATCCAATGACATAATGGGTACCATAGTAACTGTCAATATAGTGAATAAAATCAAAATATTACAAAAAAATGTCATCTTTCGGGAAATAAAATTGTCATTTAAGTCATTATGTAAAATACAACAACAAAAAAACAAAACCCCCAAAACAGCAGTAAATTTATGAGAATAAAGTCAAAATATTTGGAAAATAAAGTCAATAAAATGTACATATTACTATGAAAAAAGCCATAATTTTGCAAGAATAAAGTCATAATAATATTAGGAAACAAAGTTGGAAAAAGTGTTCATTTCATAGGAAAAATAATAAGTCAATAAGTCAGAATAATATTCAGAAAAACATGTCCTTTTTGGGAAGCATATAATGTTCACATATTCTAATGTGATATGAGAAACAAAACAAAGTTGCAAATTTCAGGAAATTAGGTTGGAAAAAATTATTATTAGGAAAATATTATTATATTAGGAGAATTAAATAAAAATACTACAAAAAATATCATCTTTCGGGACATAAAATTGTCATTTAAGTCATTATGTAAAATACAACAACAAAACAACAGCAAAAAAATAAAGCCCCCAAAACAGCAGTAATTTTATGAGAATAAAGTCAATAAAATTGCGAAAATTAAATCAAAATATTACAAAAAAATCTAATCTTACAGGAAATAAAGTTGTCATTTAGACACAATAAAGTCATGATAGTAAAATCTAACCCTAATCCATAGGTATGAATGTGAGTGTGAATGGTTGTTTGTCTATATGTGCCTGTGATTGGCTGGCCACCAGTCCAGGGTGTACCCCGCCTCTCGCCCGAAGACAGCTGGGATAGGCTCCAGCACCCCCCACGACCCTCGTGAGGATAAGAGGTAGAAAAAGAATGACTGAATGAATGTATTGCAGTATTTGATTTGACTAATAATCGTCTATAGTCAACCACAAGACAGCGATCAATTAATTAATTTATGATTTTTTGAAACTTAATGACTGTATGAACTGAGTGGTTAGCACGCAGGCCACACAGCTAGGAGACATGAGTTCGATTCCACCCTCGGCCATCTCTGGCCGGGTTTTCTCCGGGTACTCCGGTTTCCTCCCACATTCCAAAAACATGCTAGGTTAATTAGCCACTCCAAATTGTCCATAGGTATGAATGTGAGTGTGAATGGTTGTTTGTCTATATGTGCCCTGTGATTGGCTGGCCACCAGTCCAGGGTGTACCCCGCCTCTCGCCCGAAGACAGCTGGGATAGGCTCCAGCACCCTTGCGACCCTCATTAGGATAAGCGGTAGAAAATGAATGAATGAATATAAATATATTCTTGACTAATAATAGGAGTTATTATTATTATTATTTGTGAAAGTGACTGCATTTCCTATTGGAGGGGAAAATTATCTTGGAGGTTCTATTGTGACCATGTGCGTTTTAGTTTGTAGTTTGTAGTTTGCTTAGTAGACTTTGGGTGCATGTTTGTTTTATGTGCAGGGTCTTTAACCTGGAGGACACCGTCCAGTTTGACAACCTGTTTCATATTTTACATGGAAGCGCCATCCATTTTCCTTTTACCGGCAATAGTTTGTAATTATGTTGCATTCAAGAGCCTTCACTGATGATTTCACTGATGAGTGCCGACATAAGATGAAAGTAGGTCAATGCATGATATTCACAAGACCGCTACCTCTTCCTACTGCGGCTGATGAAAGCCCAAGAGGAACAAAAGCAGCATTCATGAAACAATAAAGCACTTTGGATAAGCTGCCAAGTTGTTTAAACGCCTCTCGTTGCCTTCCAGATATTAGCAGCAGCAGTAGTGGGAACCCGCTGCTGTGGCCGTTCCAGTGTTTGTTCAGGCCCAATGGAGGAGGAGCAGCCAACAGTTCTCCAACCAGCAAGCAAAGAGGTTAGCAACAACATGCCAACCACAGGCCGGACTGACCCGGACACCATCCAGTTGTCTTGATGTACTCTTATATGCTGGTCACGAGGTGGCAGTAATGGTAATGGTTTAATTTCATTTGAACATGCATCAGATTCCAATTGAGTGCATCCCATAATCAGTTCCCAGTTCCACATGTCCAAAAGGAGTAGGAAGAAGCAAAGCTTATTAAATCCTACTCCTCCATCTGGTAATTTTACAATCAGTAACTGTTACATTTGTTCACTTCCTGCTTTCCTAATATTGTTTAAGTATCTATATATATATATATTTTTAAGATTTTTTAAATTTTATTTTATTTTTGTCACGTAAATTTGTTCACTTCCTGCTTTCTTTTAATTTTTTTTTTCCGTTTTTTATTTTTCGTTTCTTTATTTTATTTTATTTTTTTTGTCACGTACCAAAGTACGAGGTGATATGACCATACATAATGGGTACCATAGTAACTGTCAGTAACTGTAACTCTACCTGTCATACTATGGTACCCATTATGTCATGTTTGTTTGTTTACTGTGATTTATTTTACAGTAATAAAAATAGTACTGTAATATATTTCACAGTATGTTTTTGTGATTTATTTTACAGTAATAAAATTAGAACTGTAAATTAATTTTGCAGTATTTTACTGGCAGCACGATGCCAGTAAAGTACTGTAATATATTTCACAGTACTATTTTTTTATTTTACAGTAATAAAAATAGTACTGTAATACATTTCAAAGTGTGTTTTCTGTGATTTATTTTACAGTAATAAAAATAGTACTGTAAATTAATTTTACAGTATTTTACTGGCATTGTGCTGCCAGTAAAATATTGTTATATATTTCACAGTATGTTTACTGTGATTTATTTTACAGTAATAAAAATAGTACTGCAAATTAATTTTAAAGTATTTCACTGGCAGCACGATGCCAGTAAAATTCTGAAATATATTTCACAGCATGTTTACCGTGTTTTATTTTACAGTAATAAAAAATAGTACTGCAAATGAACTAATAATGTTAAATACATACCATATTTGGAAGGTACACAGGGTTTCTAGTATGCTGTAACTACAAAAGTACTAGATGTATAAATAAGGAATCCTACCCAGGCTTGAGGAGTCAACCATGTTGCCAGCTCTGCGGCTTTGTTGCTATATTTAGCGAGTAATCAGACCCACTCTAGATTCTGGACAAATCTTGTGAAGTGGGCCCCTACCCCACCTGAAAGTGTTCACATGTGGCTCCGTCACATTTGTGACATTTCAAGAAAGTTTTGAATGTTTGTATTTTTTTGTACTCACTTTTTGGTCAATTTGACAATTCCGTAATTACGTCGCATACTAAAGCTTTTTATTTCATTTTAGTTCCAGGTGATTCTGAAAGCATGGAGGAAAGCATTCCTTTGAAAACCAATTCCACATCCGCTGGGCCAAACGAGGAACCCGTTGGAGGAGACTGCTGATGTCACGTGACTAAGACCCCCAACACTGTGGACTATGTTTTTACTTTGTAGGGACGAGCTGGTCTAAGAAGCCTCCGTGTCGTCAAAGATGTCCATGTTGTTCTGCATCAATATACAAATAACAGTAGATATGCCTTATTATTATGACATTTAGTGTCACCTTGTGGGTGAATGCTTTATAAATGAAGTACAATTTAGTAGCACCTTTGACTTTGTTAGTTCTAAAGCAATTATACATGATTTTATCACCAATTGAACCAAACTGCTGTAACTTGTGCCTTCCATAACTTATTTGTAGACCTACAAAATACTGAGCATAGCAACTTAGGAGCAGAGCATTTATTCTTTTTCCATACTATTATAAAGAAAATAACCACATACAGTAAAATGTAGAGCCTCACATTTATGCTTTTGGCAGCTGTAATACTAAACAAATGAGTGCTGACATTGTATATATTTATTAGGCTATTGAATTGTTTATTGGTAACATATATTTGAATAAAAACATTCACAATTTGGACTTTGTAATTGGTTTTGTTGACTACAGGGAATGAGACAGAATGTAGTTGAATACTGACCCCGTGTGGAAAGGTAAGGCAAGGCCCTGTATGAAAAGCCTGTCATTAAAGATTATTCATTTTGTAGTTTGACGTAATTTGTTACGTCTCAGCCTTTTACAGTCAAAGTAAAATACATTTTTGTGTCAGCATTAACTGTATTAATATCAAAAAATACAACATGGATTGTTAATGTTTATTTTAGACAGGCAAAAAATGGGCAGCAATATGGGAGGTCCTAGTGGCCGGGACCTCCGGCTTTGTCAAATAGAAGTTAGCAACAGCTACGTCAGGATTTCGCTGTTGTGCATATGCTAAAAAATATTTTACCTAACTAAATTATACAAGTTCTCACGTAAGATTTATAACTTTTGACTCGGAGTAGAGGAGCTAATACTTCGCCCAGCATGATAACATCGGCGGGTAAGTCGTTAGAATCTACATTATTGAGCTAGCCGCAACTTTAGCTAGCCGCCATTGATTTAGCTGAGTCACACAGACCACTGGCTGCTGTTTGTTAGCATTTAGCATGTAATGGGTATCTTAAAACCCTATCTTTTTGTATAATTTCACAGTTATGTTTTTGTAAAACGGCAGTATTTGGGGTCAACATTTGGAGTATAGAGACGAATATCCGTTGCCGTGCAGTAAAATGTCTTATTATTGGGAAACATTTGGTCATACGATTCTTGTGTTAGCACTCAGTAAAATAAAATGAATGAACATAACACTGCCCTTACTGTTGTGTTGTTATGTTTAAATACTATACCAAGCCACATATTGACACATAATGTCTTCTTTTTTCCCCCCAGCTGGAATTATTTCCCTCCTTGATGAGGAGGAACCACAACTCAAGGTAAAATAACCGAGTCCAGGTTTCCACTAGGCCTATCAAAGATATATATATGACGAATCTGAATTTTATTTACAGGTGTTTGCACTGCAGAAGCTGGACTACCTTGTCAATGACTTCTGGGCAGAAATTTCAGGATCTGTTGACAAAATGTAAGTAGAACCATAATGTAAGGTGCAAAACACTTTTAACAAATAGCAAAACAAATCAGACCATCTGGAAGGGGATTTGTACCCCTGTTATAGCGTTTATTAAAATATTGGCTATACTCCTGTAGTACACCTGTTCCTTCCGTCTGGTAAGTACCACAGGGCTCTACATTAAAAACAAAAATTACTTGCCCATGGGGAACCCTTAAGGTGAGAACTACTTGCCCGGACTTGCCCCATGTAAAATGAAAAGACTGCCATAATGATATCATCTCATTTTTAGTAAGCAGTAATATTTATAAGTTCTGCACCACAATGAAACATTATTGAATAGACACATTTGTGTACTAGTAAAGTGTTTTAAATCCAGAAAAAAATGCTCAATGGTCAAACAATAATTTGTGAAGCAAAAATGAGAGAATACACAGAGAAATGGAAGCGCTAGATTTTGTAGCTTGTGCAAAATCAGCATTTGGTATTGGATCTAATGGGTGGTGTTTCATTGTGACCACTTCAAATTGTCACAGCAATGTGATTCACTCACCTGTGCCATCATTTGATTTGCTGCTGCTAATAAAATACTCGTTTAGGAGGCACTGTTTTCCTTCACAAGTTGTTGAAGAATTAGACCATGTTGGCGGGGACGCCATGATGGATATTTTCGTAGTCAAACGATCGCTGATTGGTTGATCGCGAACAAGAACAGGTGTGGGTAAAACGCGGACTGTGGACCGCGGTCTAAATAAACGATTTTGATTGGTCCATTTCCATTACCACCGGAATTACGCAGTCCGTGTTTTACCAACACCCAACAAGAACCGCTTTTAAAAAAACTCTTGGCAGTATGGCATGCCAAAGTGCACTTGCCCGACGGGAATATCACTGATTGGATTTACTTGCCCCAATTTTGTTTTAACTTGCCCCGGGCCATTGGTACATCGTTATTGTCGAGCCCTGCACCATTGAGCAACTCCAACTACCAGCCACATGCGTAAAGCAGCTCAAATGTGTGCCACAAAACAGGAAAAAGAATGTACCAACCTTATCACTTCCTGTAACTCTGGGTTTTGATACTTTCCTCTTCCTGGTGATGTAATTGTAATTTGTATTGCTGTTTGTTTACATCAGGGGTCTCAAACTCAATTTACCAGGGGGCCACTGGAGCTAGGGTCTGGGCAAGGCTGGGCCGCATCAGGTTTTCCAAAAAAAAAAAAACGCATTTATTAAAAAACGTTTTTATTAAAAACAGAAAAATATACAAACTTTTTCAGTGCTTTGGTTCCGATTTTCTACAATAAAAGCTCTGATAAAACATTCCACTGCTCTCAAATTTTTATTTTATTTTTCTGCACAAAATAAGATGAAAAATAAATAAACAGATCAAGAATAAAGAAAATCAATCAGTAATAAATAAATATAATAATAATAATAAAACGGCAAATAATAAAAACTTGAAAACACATGGTTTGTGGGTAGACAAATAATTTTTTTCAGATTAAAATTAACAAAGCATTATTAGAGCCCTGTAGACATGACAGAACACGCAACTGCAGGGTCTTGAGACACATGCTAACTCGCAAACTAGAGCGCTAGCGACCTAAACGGTAGCCTTCAAGTTATTTCCTTTAAACTTAAAAAGCCAAAAACGTACCACTTCCACACGGATAGGGAGGATAACTATTAACAGTTATTTAACCTTTAACATGAACATTAATCAAACGTAATAATTTTTTCTGGGTACATGATACCATACAGCATCCATATCAAACTTGCGCGGGCCACACTAACATTAAACTTTCATATCAAGGCGGGGGCCTCAAACTAGTGCATGTTTGAGACCCCTGGTTTACATGTTTTGTACTTCTTGGATTGCTGTTGTAATTTCTGCACACCTTTTTTACAAATATTTAGTTCTCCACTTCATGTGTTTGTCATGTGACGTTTATATCCTGTAGCGAGGTCTTGTATGAAGATGAGACGTTCCGGAACAGAGAATTTGCTGCTCTGGTGGCCTCTAAGGTTTTCTATCATCTTGGCGCCTTTGAGGAATCGCTGAACTACGCACTTGGCGCTGGAGATCTCTTCAATGTCACAGATGACTCTGAATATGTGGAAACCATCATTGGTGAGTGATGAGTCCCAATAAATGTGCAATTTTCATAGGTCTACCAGACAGGTCTTGATCCACTTTTGTGTCTCTGGCCAGCCAAATGCATTGATCATTACACCAAGTTGCGTGTGGAGAACGCTGAGCTGCCAGAGGATGAGGAGAGGAAAAGTATCGACCCTCGCCTTGAGGGTATTGTCAACAAGATGTTCCTGCGGTGCCTAAACGATCACAAGTACAAGCAGGCCATTGGCATCGCCTTGGAAACGCGTCGCTTAGACATGTTTGAGAAGACTATCTTAGAATCGGTAACACTTCTCGTCATCCTTGAGTGCTTCCTTGAATGTTGTTCTTTTTAAGTAACACTTTTTTGTCTTCCTGCTTTTCTTTTCTGCAGAACGACGTCAGTGGCCTCCTTGCCTACAGTCTGAAGGTGTGCATGTCCCTCATGCAGAACAAGAAGTTCCGCAATGAGGTGCTGCGGGTTCTGGTCAAGCTCTATATGAACCTGGAGAAGCCTGACTTCATCAATGTCTGTCAGGTAACCCACAAATTATCTCAGCTGATCCTTTGACGGACCTTTTTAGGGCTTTTCACGGCAGCTTTAATAGGTTTTCTTTCCTCCCGACTCTAGTGCCTGATATTCTTGGATGATCCTCAAGCTGTTAGTGACATCTTGGAAAAGTTGGTGAAGGAGGACAACCTACTGATGGCCTACCAGATCTGCTTTGACCTGTATGAGAGTGCCAGCCAGCAGTTCCTCTCCTCTGTCATCCAGAACCTGAGAACTGTAGGATCACCGATCCCCGCAGTTCCTGGCTCCACAAATACTGGCACTGTGTCCACTCCAGACAAAGAAAGGTGATGCACAGTGAATGTAAGAACGCAGGAGGAACTCTCTTTTTAACAAAGAAATGTTTATCGTTCTCAGTGACGCAATGGAGACAGATGACAAAGCGGGTAGCTCCCCTGCAGGAAAACAAGCAGACACGGTAAAGTCTTCTGCAAGCCTCTGTTGCGTTTTGGCCGAGAAAGCATCATTTGCATTCATCTCTCATATTTTTGCATTCATAGAAAGAAGAGCCCAAAGACCAGAACGCCAAGATGATCAAAATCCTCAGCGGGGAGATGGCCATCGAGCTACACTTGCAGTTCCTGATTCGAAACAACAACACTGATCTGATGATCCTCAAAAACACAAAGGTATGCAGTCCGAGGGGACTGGTGGGACTCAAAAGTTCACACAGATATTTTTTTATTTGGCACAATGTGATTCAGCCATTGTAAAAAAAGACAAGCTTAAAATCACAAATCTGCTCTCATTTCAGGATGCTGTCCGAAATTCAGTGTGCCACACGGCCACAGTCATCGCCAACTCTTTCATGCATACAGGCACCACAAGTGACCAGTTCCTCAGGTGAGCACTTTATTTGTCCATAAGTCCTTCCTTCATTACGGCTCATTCCCTCCTAATCCGGTCGGACTCCTTTTTAAATATTTATTTTAATGTTATTACAGCTCTCTGGATGTGAAATAACACCCCTATTGCCACCTTTACACAGCCAATATAGTTGACATAGTAAGAGAAAATCAGACAGAAATAAGACATAATGTAGACTCACACATATTAGCATTGGGAGTCACATTATCACAGATTACGACTTGCGGTGGCTATGATGTCATCAGTGCAACATTACTGGCACCTAGTGGCCAGTGTAGAATAATGCATATCATTACAGCACACACGCACCACTAACCTGTGAAAGTACTGCAACTGGTTCGATGAGGATTTTACTTTTACTGCTGTAGTTTAGTTAATTTAGCCATTGTTCTGCTTAAAACCAATGCTTTGACTAATAGGCCATTGTCAATGGTGAAACGGCAATGATTTAGCAAAACTTGTGAGAGCGAATTAGAGAGTAATTTGATACTTACTCATCTGTTTTCTTGTTATTGTTTTCCAGAGAGAACCTTGAATGGCTCGCGAGGGCCACCAACTGGGCAAAATTCACAGCGACAGCGAGTCTTGGTGTTATTCACAAGGTATGTCACAGCAACACTAGGTTTTTACTAGGGATCGACCGATATGTTTTTTTGGGGGCGGATACCGATTTTTTCCATCACCCTTAGCCGATGGCCGATTTTTGCTTGGACCGATATTTGTGGCCGATACTTGAAATACATGAAAAAATGACCATGATAAATATTCCAGGTCTCATGTTTAAACACAGACGCAACACAAAGCTGCCCCGGCAGATGCCTGACTGTGAATCATGCGGTGGAAAATGTATCGCCGAATCCACGCGCTTATCGGCCGATACCGATTCAAGGAAAAAAACGCAAATATTGGCCCGAAATATCGGCCGATCCTTAGTTTTTACTATATTAAAGTATTTTACTATATTAAAAATCCATAAATGTATGATACATTACAAGCTAACATGCTGTTCATTAAATTGCCTTATTTCCTCCCTAGGGTCACGAAAAAGAGGCACTTCAGTTAATGGCCACGTACCTGCCAAAGGACACGTCCCCTGGCTCTGCCTACCAGGAGGGTGGTGGTCTGTATGCTCTTGGCCTCATCCATGCCAACCATGGCGGCGACATCATTGACTACCTGCTCAGTCAGCTGAAAAGCGCCAGCAATGACGTAAGTCGGCCACTAATGCATGTTAATAGTTTGTGATGGCATTGTGCGGCTTACCTAATGGTGTGCTTCCAACTCCTTTACCAGATTGTTCGTCATGGGGGGGCTCTTGGTCTGGGTCTCGCCGCATTGGGAACCGCTCGACAGGACGTGTATGATCTCCTCAAGTCTAATCTCTACCAGGATGATGCCGTCACTGGTGCGTAGACCCAGGACAGGTTCTAATGTTTTGACAAATGTGCTAACCCTGTGATTTCCACGTTAGCAGAAGCATGGAATTGGCCAATAAAAATGAAATTTTACTGTTAAACGCGGAATCTGGTAGAAATTGACATAATGGTAATGATATGCTATCATCACGAAGAGAAGGAAGGTTCGTGTGGGGAAATATTTCTCTGGAATCTCATCATAAACACTAAACCGCCCCCACTCGAACTAAACACGGCAAAATTGTGGTTTAGCTTAGTTTAGCAGAGCATGCTAGTGTGTGTTGCCTTTAATATAAGGAGACTTTTACAATGCCTGCTGTCATGGTGCAGGTTCTGACCAGGTAAAAGACAAGAGACGCGTTTATTCTCGCACCCAGCTCGTCTTAACTGTCAACGGACAATCACAACACACTTCTGGCCTTCAAAATAAGAGCACTGTTTGCCACACATCTGTGTAAACCAGGGGTCTCAAACTCAATTTACTTGGGGGCCACTGGAGCTCGGGTCTGGGTGAGACTGGGCCGCATCAGGTTTTCCCCCCCAAAAAAAGCATTTATTAAAAACAAAAAATTTTTTAAAACTTCGCTTTGGTTCCAATTTTATTTTGGTTCAAAGCTCTGATAAAACATTCCACTGTTCTCAAATATCTTACTTTTTATTTTTCTACACAAAATAAGATGAAAAATAAATAAACAAATCAAGAATAAAGAAAATCAATCAGTAATAAATAAATAAATATAATAATAATAAAACAACAAATAATAGAAACTTAAGAAACCACATATAGTTGGTGGGTAGACAAATTATTTTTTTCAGATTAAAATGAACAAAGCATTATTAGAGCCCTGTAGACATGACAAAACACGACTATAGTCACATTTATACTCTTTTTATTTACAACATATTGCGCAACTGCAGGGTCTTGAGACACACGCTAACTCGCAAACTAGAGAGCTAGCGACCTAAACGGTAGCCTTCAAGTTATTTCCTTTCAACTTAAATAGCCAAAAACTTACCACTTCCACACGGATAGGGAGGATAACTATTAACAGTTATTTAACCTTTAACATGAACATTAATCAAACGTAATAATTTTTTCTGGGTACATGATACCATACAGCATCCATATCAAACTAACATTAAACTTTCATATCAAGGCGGGGCCTCAAACTAGTGTCCTGCGGGCCACATTTTGCGTGTTTGAGACCCCTAGTGTAAACAAAGTAAGGGTGTCATAAAAGCACCTTAGATTAATTGCATCGATGGCTACGTCTTCCGTAATCAGTACAGTTTGAGAATTTTGTAGCAACGCGTGCAGAGGCTGACATCCAATTAGAAAAGTTAACGGGGCTACATCCATTTCCAATTACTGGCCTAATTTGGCCAATGATGTATTGCATCAATAAATGTAAGGACTTTTGCATTTAATAAACGGCCATTTTATTTACCAACCCAAATAGCATGCATCTTATGCTGGTAAATAAGAGTAAAATATAAAATTAAAACAGAGGGCCCTACAAAAGTGTCTTGTCTTGCCCTTTCAGGTGAGGCTGCTGGCCTGGCCCTGGGTCTGGTCATGCTTGGCTCCAAATCGGCTCAGGCCATTGAGGACATGGTGGGCTACGCACAAGAGACACAACACGAGAAGATCTTGCGTGGCCTGGCTGTGGGGATTGCTCTGGTCATGTACGGGCGCATGGAGGAGGCCGACGCCCTGATTGAGAGTCTCTGCAGAGACAAGGTAAGACTGGACAAGTGTTCGCTGTCATCCCCCACCTTGGCCGTTTTTCAATCATTCATTCAGTGACTTTTGTGGATGACTATGGCCTATTAGTTCAAAAAACATATTTAAGGCAAATATTGTGTGTTCTTTATTAACATAAATTATCCGTTTTCAAGCGTAAAGTGTGTAAATGAACTAAAATGCAAATATAGTTTTGGGCAATACAAGATATTGATAAACTGTAGTGTACACGGCCACTAGGTGTCACTAGAAACGCTTCATATGTAAATAATGTGTTGCCAAATTAAGACAGATGTCGAGTGTATGAGCTTTAAATGCAGACCAACATTCTGAGAGCACCTCTAACTTTTAGGACCCCATCCTGCGGCGGTCCGGGATGTACACCGTCGGCATGGCTTACTGTGGCTCTGGGAACAACAAAGCCATCCGACGCCTGCTGCACGTCGCTGTAAGTGTTCATTGGTGTTTGACATCACATGTAGATAAATAACACTTGTGTGAAATTAAATGCAGGTTAAGCTTTGCATGTTTTAAAAGTTTCTCCTCAAGATGGCACCTTCTGCACGCTAATGTCACTATAGATGACAGCCTATAGTAGCCGTAAAGTGCCTACAACAGGATCATTTGCAGGGTTTAAGTGCTGCTCTATTCTGACTCCTGTCTTTTGTCTTCATGAAGGTGAGTGACGTAAACGATGATGTCAGGAGGGCCGCTGTCGAGTCCATTGGTTTCATCTTATTCAGGTAAGCACCGGACAGAATGACTTGCGATGTCATCTCTATTAAACTCATTCGCATGAAAAAAAAAGTGACTCCGCTGCCAAGGAGGCTGACATTTCTTAATAAGTTTAGCAGCCGGATTGCTCCTGTTTTCTTCCATTAACTTACTAGCATGGTAGTCCCTATGTCACTTTTCTACCACAAAAAAGCTTACAGACTCCCATATTTTAATTCTTTGGTATATTAAGGTATTTAATGCCGTTTAATTCCGTTGGGGGAAAAAAAAGCTGCATATGTGAACAAATATTCTTTATAAAGTCCATGGATTAGATAATGAGTGATGAATTTGGCCTCTGAATGGAAACGCATGCAAAAACATATGCAAACTTCTGTATTCAATTTATATTTTTCTCGTAAAACCATGCATAATGACCATCCCACAAAAAGACACCCTGTTTGTATGTGGTCAACTGTGTTTTAATTTTACTTTTAGGGTTCAAATTCACATTAATTTGACATGAACAAACTTCACACAGTTCTCTGTGCCCATTGCATTTGCGTTTGTTAGTTTCTTTTGGCTTTTTCCTGATTTCGGAGTCGCCGCAGCGGATCTTTTGATCTGCACACTGACTATGGCTTGAGCACTTTATATTCCGGATGCCCTTCCAGTGATGCTTACTAGTGGAGATTCGAACCCTCCGTAGTCCAGAATGCTAAAAGATGTTAAAAGAAAATGTGACTAGTAGCATCACAAAGTATTTTGTTCTCCATGATTTATTGCCTTTGTTATTTAAAGGATTTTTTTGTATGCTACATGCCTGTCAAAACCTGCGTCAAAAATTTCCGGCAGTACAAAATCCATCATATCCAGACTGTTGTGTGGCCTTGAAAAGGTAGACCTGATTTCCTGACAAGATGCATATTTAGAGTCTAAAATAACTGCATGTTCAACAGACTTTACACAATGTAAACAAGCACATTTTAAGTCAAATCTACCATTTTATGGAGCGTTGGTGTGAGTTGCCTTCATTTTCTATTTTAGCTCTTTGTGCTTGCACAATGTTTTGTGGTGTAGTGATGTAAACAAACAATGTGCATCGCTTCAGATGTACAACAGAAAGCTGTTTTTTTTTTTTTTTTTTAATTCCAAGGTAAACACTACATTACAAAGTAGGGGTGTCCCGATACAACTTTTCCGCTTCCAATTCTGCTATTGCAGCCTTGAATATCGGTCGATTCAGATATTGATTCAATATCAGCACAGATAATACGTACTTTTATGACTTGTTTAGTAGCGTGGAATGTTAGAAACGGCTTGATTAAGTGATATTACTCAAAGAGCAGCAACAGTATGTATGAAGAAAACTGACCCATTTACTTCTTGATGTATCTGGTGTATAGTTTCGTCAATAGGCGCAATGTAGTGAAACTCCACCTTCTAAGTGATGGCTGGCTCGCTACTCTTACAGCCAATTACTTTTTGTTGCCCCATGGGAAGTTCTCACTTTACAAATGTTTCCTTGCTAAACGATCACATGGGTTCTGCACGCTTCATAGAAATGCTCCTGCAGGCTTAAATGCCGGCCGATATTTATAGGTCTTTATAGGCTGATACTGGCACGCGGGGGTATGATACTGGGCCTGATACCAGACAAACCATGTGATGATCTTATTATCATTATCACATACTATTTAATCATGAGCTTATTATCACGTACTATTTAATCAAAAGACAATTTTGTTTCCGGAAAATTTTCAGTTTATTACATGTATTATATCTAAACAGTGTAAACTGTGTGTTCACGCGCTGTTCTCTGATTGGTTGTTTCACGGGCACGATACCAGAGCAGCGCGATCTGAGTGGACAGCTACGGGGGCTGATACTGGACATGGTTAAACTCTATATTTTATCAGTATCACTGCCCTGGGCTTTGACACAGTATCATTTCGGCCTTTTCCCGTATCATTCATGGGCGGTTTCTAGGGTACAGGGCCAATTAATACTGTAATATGTGATAATTAGAGGTTATCACATGGTTTGTCTGGTATCAGGCCAGGTATCATGCCCCCAAGTGGCTGATACTAGCACGGGGGCATGATACTGGGCCTGATGCCAGACAAACTATGTGATGATCTTATTATCACATACTATTTAATCATGAGCTTATTATCACATACTTTCGTTTTTCCATCATGTAACGTGCCAGAGAGTTGAATTTTGATTTGAGAGAATCAGGCTCGTATTCATCCCCATTTTCTTTTCTGATTGATAAAATAACGTAGCGACCCTGACGTGTTCATGTTGACATGTTGTGCTCTTGAGTGTCTGACTGTTCCGCGTGACTGTGAATGCACCAGGGGTGGGGGCGTGTCGCGTTGAGGAAGCACTGTTGCGTTGCGTTGTTGCTGGCGGTGGTTGCAACGGCGTGGTTACGGCCGACAGTAGCCAGTATTGTTGTGTAATAAAAGCTTGTTAGCGATCACAGTCGTGTCCTTTCCATAGCGTCGGCAACAACGTTACAATAAACATAGACACGTATTTGTCGAACTCAGGCGGGGGAATACTTTCTACCAGTCTACGTTCGTTCTTGCAGTTGCAGTCGCCCTTGGTTTTCCGACTTGTATTTGCATTTTTAGTTTTTTTCGATCATTTCAAGAGTGTCTTCCTCATTAATGGTGATAAAACGTTCCATTTCTAATATTCTGTTTGCTATTTTTCCCTATTTGTCTTTCGCCGGGAGTGTCAACCGCTGACATGTTGACAGAGCACAGACGGCAGCAAAACAAACGCTCGTGCCCTGTTCTCTGATTGGTTGTTTCACGGGCACGATACCAGAGCAGCGCGCTCTGAGTGGACAGCTACGGGGGCTGATACTGGACATGGTTAAACTCTATATTTTATCAGTATCACTGCCCTGGGCTTTGACACAGTATCATTTCGGCCTTTTCCCGTATCATTCATGGGCGCTTTCTAGAGTACAGGGCCAATTAATACTGTAGTATGTCATAACATCAAATATTGTTGTTTTTTTTGGCTGCTATCGGGTCCGTTGATATCAATGGATGATCGGGACACTCCTATTACAAAGTGCCACGTAACACGATCCAATCAATCCAGCTTATAAAGTTGATGGCGGTGAATCATTTAGTCTTTAATGAGAAGAAAAGAAAGAAAAGAAAAAGCCATTTCCCCGAAGCTTTCATTTTAATTGGTGTATTGTACGTTCATAAACGGCTCACATATTCTTCCTGCTTGGCGTCGTAGTTTTCAGCCAAGTGCACCGAGTCTAACAAAACGACACGACTTGGTTGAACAGGTGACTGTTGGCGTCTCACCGGGCTTTGGTTGCTCACCGCCCCGATGCCGTTCTTCACGCCCCGCTTCATGAGCAGTTTGGAGTTTTCTGCCATGGATGATTTAAATGAAATTCCCGTAAGGGTCCGATTTGCGGTCGAGGTTTTCGGATCCCTGTCTGGCCGATGCCTTATGCAGGTTTTATAATTACAAGTAATGCAGCGTGTGAACGCTTCTCGGAACGTCTTGTTGAAGAGTGTGTAAACCAGCGGGTTGATCCCCGACGACACGTAGCCCACCCAGACAAAGATCTCCATAAGCCGGGAGATGATGTTGACATCGCAGCTGGTACACAGCACAGATGTGACGTTGGTAATGAAGAAGGGGCACCACATGACGACAAACAGGAGGAAGACTATGCCCAGCACCTTCGAGGCGCGTTGCTCGTTGCTTAGCGTCTGCATCGACTTCTTTCCCATGGTGGACATTCTGCGGAAGGGCACGTCCCCGCCTATTGGAGGGTTTGTTGCGCCCGCATTGGGTGTTTCTTGCATCCTGGGAAATCGGCTTTCCAGCACATTAAGCGGATCGACTTGATGCGTGGTCGCAGGATGTTCCCTTTGGAAAATGGCGGACACGGCGGTCTGGCTGCTCAAGCGCTGGATCACCTTTGACCTGAGCAAATATACCTTTTTGCGCAAAACGTGCACAGTCAGAAGGTAGATGACCATCATTATGACCAAAGGAACGAAGAATGCCGCCATGGAGCCAAACATAATGAACTCCCGAAAGGTATCAGTTTTTAGCAAGCACGTGTGGTTGCTGTTGAACGTGATGTTGTTTTTCGGATGGTAGTTCTGGAGCCCCTTGATTGGAATCGGGATTGCTATACCTGGAAAAGGATGAGAAAAATGTCTTAGTCTTATAAAATACTTAGGAAGGAAAGAAAATGTGAAAAATTAACCTCAGGGCTGTAATAATGGTAAAACCGTAATTAAGTCATAAGTAGGTTTTCTATGCTCAAACTACCAAAATATTCAGTGTTTTCTGTATTGAATTCTATTTAGTGGAAATTCACACAATGCGGTTGGGTCTAGAACAGGGGTCAGCAACCCACGGCTCCAGAGCCGCATGTGGCTCTTCAGCCTCTTTGTTGTGGCTCCCGTCACATTGCTCAAGTATTTTTTTTTAACACCTGAATGGGGAAAATACGCATCTTTGGAAAAAAATCCGACTTTCTGTGAGACCAAGACTACTTGACCAACTCTGAAGTACTTTGATACCCCAAAATTCCCTCCAAATCTGGCAGTCAATCAAAATCTTGGGAGACTCGCAATTCGCTCTGAATGTGAGCACATCTCTCATTCATTCATTCATTTTCTACCGCTTATCCTCACGAGGGTCGCGGGGGGTGCTGGAGCCTATCCCAGCTGTCTTTGGGTGAGAGGCGGGGTACACCCTGGACTGGTGGCCAGCCAATCACAGGGCACATATAGACAAACAACCATTCACACTCACATTCATACCTATGGACAATTTGGAGTCGCTAATTAACCTAGCATGTTTTTGGAATGTGGGAGGAAATCGGAGTACCCGGAGAAAACCCACGCATGCACGGGGAGAACATGCAAACTCCACACAGAGATGGCCGAGGGTGGAATTGAACTCTGGTCTCCTAGCTGTGAGGTCTGCGCGCTAACCACTCGAGCACGTCTCTGCTGTTTTTAAATTATGTTTTACGGCTCCAGTCTATTTTTCTTAGTGAGCCAGGGGGTAAAATGGCTCTTTTGATCGTAAAGGTTGCCGACCCCTGGTCTAGAACAGGGGTCTCAAACATGCGGCCCGTAAATTTTGCCTTGGTTTGTGTCTTGTCATGTTATTAATACACTGCATGAACACAACTTTGTTAATAATGTGTATTTATTTATTTCAAAATGTCCTTGTTAGCTGGTTGCTAATACATGGAAATGGGAGGCTGATGTCATCAGCAGTTGACTCCGTAGTTCTTTGCTAACTAACACAGTTGATTATAAAGCTAAGGTCCCCGTGCACAACTGCGCAAGAGTAGGCTTTTTTGTTTTAAACCAGGGGTCTCAAACACGCGGCCCGCGGGCCAATTGTGGCCCGCAGGACACTAGTTTGAGGCCCCCGCCTTGATATGAAAGTTTAATGTTAGTGCGGCCCACCAAGTTTGATATGGATGCTATATGGTATCATGTACCCAGAAAAAATTATTACGTTTGATTAATGTTCATGTTAAAGGTTAAATAACTGTTAATAGTTATCCTCCTTATCCGTGTGGAAGTGGTAAGTCTTTGGCTATTTAAGTTTAAAGGAAATAACTTGAAGGCTACCGTTTAGGTCGCTAGCTCTCTAGTTTGCGAGTTAGCATGTGTCTCAAGACCCTGCAGTTGCGCAATATGTTGTAAATAAAAAAAAAAGTATAAATGTGACTATAGTCGTGTTTTGTCATGTCTACAGGGCTCTAATAATGCTTTGTTCATTTTAATCTGAAAAAAAATAATTTGTCTACCCACCAACTATATGTGGTTTCTTAAGTTTTTATTATTTGCCGTTTTATTATTATTATATTTATTTATTACTGATTGATTGATTTTCTTTATTCTTGATTTATTTATTTTTCATCTTATTTTGTGCAGAAAAATTAAAACTAAGATATTTGAGAACAGTGGAATGTTTTCAGAGCTTTTATTGTAGAAAATCGGAACCAAAGCACTGAAAAAGTTTGTATATTTTTCTGTTTTTAAAAAAAGCGTTTTTGTTTTTATTTGGAAAACCTGATACGGCCAGGAAAATTGAGTTTGAGATCCCTGGTCTAGAACCAGTTCACCGCAATAAATGAGGGACGATAAAAAAAAAAAATGTAAACGCCCTGTTTTACTTTCAGTGCCTTTTCAGTTTGCTTATTCGGACCCGATAGCTCACCCACCCACACCATCTCCCTCCCACTGCAGTGGGAAAAGTTTATACTGCATCTGCTTTTATTCCATCCGGCCCGTGTTTATGAGCCTATAACCCAGGTCTGTCATGGATCTTATCTGTCAAGAAATGTATTTCAAAAGTGCGTCAGGGTTTAAAATTTGTCATGGTTAGGATTGCGACTGAGATCAGTGGAAATATGTGTGGGGAAAGTGAAGGAAAATCCGAAGCAATATGCTTACAAATGGATATAATCCACACCAGTGCTATCTTGCCCATCGCCTTGGCTCTGGATTTGTACTGGCTGTGCTGTATCGGCTTCTTGATGGCAATGTAGCGATCCAGTGAGATGGCACACAGGTGCATGATGGATGCAGTTGAAAACAGCACATCCAGGAAGAGCCAAATAGGGCACACAAAGTCCGGGAGTGGCCAACCGGAATCTAGACGAAAAAATAAGCTAAGTCAATTGAAACACACACACACATGCAGTTCTTGAGAAATGCTTTAAAGGGACAACGATTTATGATTTCTGTGTTCTGGTGTGAGATGTATCACGCTGATACAGGATCAGAAGTAGCACTCGAAAATCTGTGTTTATATACGCGAGGTATGACTCCTGTGGAAAAAAAAAGGTGCTTCATAGGCTCCTGATGGAGCTAAACACGCGCCATGTAAGATGTCCTGGAGACTTACAGTAGTGTTTATTTTCATTTCCAGATATTCAATTGGCACAGACTTTTATTCCATCACCGGTTTGCTGGATTATTTGAAACATAGTTTTCATTTTGTTTTCCTGGATGAACCTTATTGGTATAGAAATATTGTACTTTTTTCTGTTCTGACATTATCACACTATAAATATAACACAGTAGTGAAGTGGAGGAGATAGTAGTTACACATTTTGTGTATGTTTGCATAGTTGCATTTTAAGGTGTTAATAATAATAATAATAGGGCGGTCGAGTGGTTAGCGCGCAGACCTCACAGCTCGGAGACCAGGGTTCAATTCCACCCTCTCGGTGTGGAGTTTGCACGTTCTCCCCCGTGCATGCGTGGGTTTTCTCCCACATTCCAAAAACATGCTAGGTTAATTAGCGACTCCAAGTTGTCCATAGGTATGAATGTGAGTGTGAATGGTTGTTTGTCTATATGTGCCCTGTGATTGGCTGGCGATCAGTCCAGGGTGTACCCCGCCTTTCGCCCCAAGACAGCTGGGATAGGCTCCAGCACCCCCCATGACCCTCATGAGGAAAAAGCAGTAGAAAATGAATGAATAATAATAATAGTAATAACCAAAGCAGTTACATTCATGCATTGCACACTGTTTTTGTAGTCTTGGTGATAATCGCTCTATGTGTGATTGCCCTCAGATGAAATTCTGAGTAGTATGAACCCCCTCCCACCCGCCCATGTTGAACTTACTGTAGAGGACAGTGACCAGAGCGATGGGCATGACCAGGAGTCCCACGAGTAAATCAGCCACAGCAAGTGACATCAGAAAATAGTTGGTGGCGTTCTGCAATTTTTTCTCGAGTGACACCGCAAGGATGACAAGGATGTTTCCTCCAATGGTTGGAATGATGACCATGACAATAAGCAGGGCAGCCCACTTCAGCTGAACACCAGGGGCTTCCGATAGCGAGCTGTCAGCCCCCAGTGGAGCCACGACTGACTGGGACATTGTGCTGCAGAGGTTCCAGCAGGCCTTATAGTGGGTCCGGGCTCTGATCCTTGTGGTTTCGCAGACTCGGTCAGCATTGTCACTGGTAGCCACAGATAAGAGAAGACGGTATGGAATAAAGCTCAGGGGTAGTGTGCCGGATGCCACATCCCCTTGTGCAGTGTATCATCACAGAAAGCTGACAATCTCTGCGTGAGCCACTTCTTCTGTGCACAACAATATGGAAAAAAGCAGGTGTAGGCTTCCAAACTTCAGTGTTGCTAATCCATACATGTGAAGTATTTCCACACGCTGTGGAAAATGAGGATTCCTGCTTGTAACTCTGTTCTCCTCAACTGTTAATATCCACTCTTTCCACCTAAGAGGGCAAACATATCTGTCAGTCAAAATAATGCCTTGATAATGAATGGTAGAGGGACTTCCTTTATTACAGTGGAACCTCTGTTAGCATACAACCCGGTCAGCGTTTTTTTTGTTAAGCTCGAAAATTTTGCCTTGGTTTGAGTCTTGTCATGTTATTAATACACTGCATAATAATGTGTATTTATTTATTTCAAAATGTCCTTGTTAGCTGGTTGCTAATACCTGGAAATGGGAGGCTGATGTCATCAGCAGTTGACTCTGTCACTCTTTGCTAACTAACACAGTTGATTAAAAAGCTAAGGTCTCCGTGCACAACTGCGCAAGAGTAGGCTTTTTTGTTTTAAACCAGGGGTTTCAAACATGCGGCCTGCGGGCCAAATGTGGCCCGCAGGACACTAGTTTGAGGCCCCCGCCTTGATATGAAAGTTTAATGTTAGTGCGGCCCGCGTGAGTTTGATATGGATGCTGTATGGTATCATGTACCCAGAAAAAAATATTACGTTTGATTAATGTTCATGTTAAAGGTTAAATAACTGTCAATAGTTAACCTCACTATCCATGTGGAAGTGGTACGTTTTTGGCTATTTAATATTAATATCTTACTTTTTATTTTTCTACACAAAATAAGATGAAAAATAAACAAATCAAGAATAAAGAAAATCAATCAGTAATAAATAAATATAATAATAATAATAATAAAGCGGCAAATAATAAAAACTTAAGAAACCACATATAGTTGGTGGGTAGACAAATTATTTTATTCAGATTAAAATTAACAAAGCATTGTTAATAAAAGCCCTGTAGACATGACAAAACACGACTATAGTCACATTTATACTCTTTTTATTTACAACATATTGCGCAACTGCAGGGTCTTGAGACACATGCTAACTTGCAAACTAGAGAGCTAGCGACCTAAACGGTAGCCTTCAAGTTATTTCCTTTAAACTTAAATACCCAAAAATTTACCACTTCCACACGGATAGGGAGGATAACTATTAACAGTTATTTAACCTTTAACATGAACATTAATCAAACGTAATATTTTTTTCTGGGTACATGATACCATACAGCATCCATATCAAACTAACATTAAACTTTCATATCAAGGCGGGGGCCTCAAACTAGTGTCCTGCGAGCCAAATGTGTCCCGCGGGCCGCGTGTTTGAGACCCCTGCTTTATTTCTTAAGGGGGAAAATCGATTCGGTTAAAGTCGGACCTTCTGGAAAGGATTGACTAGCAAAGGTTCCACTGTTTTTAAACTTAAATTTGTTTAAATCAGTAAATATACAAAATCCATAAACCTTCTTATGTAGCTTCGTTTTTACTCTTTAGCCCATCAACACATTAAACCCAAACATGGCTTAAATAAAGTGAAAAAACTATTCCAAAATTGACACTACATCCATTAACACACTGAATAGATTACACAAGTTCAAAAGCTTTCTTACCTACTTGTGAATGTGTCCCAAAAAACTTGCTCTTATGGCCTTCCAAAAAGAGTTTGTGTTCACCCAAATGACAGAAAAGAGCAGCCTGACGGTCCAGCGTTAATATTTGTACCCCTCCCAAAAGAGAACATGAGACAATTCTCTCCATGTCCATGATGGGAGATTTTGTTTTGCTTCCAAAACGTCTGGCTATGCATCACCTCTCATGATGACTGCTTTAGAACTTTCAGATGTTGTGGCTTCTGCCGTGCTCGCTTCCCGCTCTCGGTCGCTAAAGACCTTACGATCTCTTTGTCATTTACTCCCCCCCGACACACACACACACACACACACACACACACACACACACACACACACTCCTCCTTTCCTTCTGTCTTAGAGTCCCGCTCATATGAATGTCTGTTCGCCACGTGCCATATGCTTCGGGGGGGTCATTTTCTGTGTGTGGGCTACCAAAGTGTAGTATATGTATATATACATATATATATATATATACATATATATATATATATATATATATATATATATATATATATGTGTAAATGTTGGTGCAGTATAAATGTATATTGGTTTTACTTGTAGATGGTAATGGTAATGGTTTTATTTCATTTGAACATGCATCAGATTACAATTTAATGCATCCCATAATCAGTTCCCAGTTCCAAAAAGAGTAGGAAGAAGCAAAGCTTATTAAATCCTACCCCTCCATCTGGTACTTTTACAATCAGTAACTGTTGCATTTGTTCACTCCCTGCTTTCCATAATACGGTTTACGTTTTTTTTTTTTTAAATGTACCGAAGTACGAGGTGATATGAGCGTCCAATGACATAATGGGTACCATAGTAAGTGTCAATATAGTGATATATATAGCACATCATGACTGGTTCAAGACTCTTCATCCTTGCATTTAGCAAATTTATTTTATTTATGACTTTATTTTATAAATTTTTATTTAGTTTATTTCATTTTATTTTTTTTTATTTTTTAATTTTTTTGTGACGTACCAAAGTAGGAGGTGATATGAGCATCCAATGACATAATGGGTACCATAGTAAGTGTCAATATAGTGATATATATAGCACATCATGACTGGTTCAAGACTCTTCATCCTTGTATTTAGCAAACATCAACTGCTTGTATTGTTTTTTGAATTGGCTCATTGTTGTGCATTGTTTGATTTCCTTCCTCAATCCATTCCATAGTTTGATTCCACATACTGAAATGCTATGGCTAGCATAACGTAGTCCTAGCATAGAAGTGTTTCAAATGTACTTCTTCCCTGAGATCATATTTCTCCTCTCTTGCAGAGAAGTATTGGATGACATTTTTAGCTAATTGGTTATTTTTAGCCTTATGCATTATTTTAGCTGTTTGAAGATGAACTATATCAGCAAGTTGAAGTATTTGTCATTTTAGAAATAAGGAGTTAGTATGTTCTCTGTAGGCGGCATTATGAATTATCCTTACTGACCTTTTTTGCGGTACATTTAGCGAGTGAAGATTGCTTTTATAGTTATTAGCCCATATTTCCACACAATAAGTAAGATATGGTAGAACCAGAGAGCAATAAAGAGTGTGGAGTGATTTCTGATTGAGAACAAATTTTGCTTTGTTCAATATTGAAATATTTCTGGCCACCTTATGTTGTATATTTGTAATATGAGGTTTCCAGCTCATATTTTCATCTATTGTGATCCCCAGAAATTTATTTTTGTTCACCCTTTCAATGTCAACACCGTCTATTTGTATTTGCTGGTGCGTGTGTCCTTTCTGCTGTTACCAAACAGCATGATTTTAGTTTTACTTAGGTTCAAGGACAATCTATTATCATCAAACCATCTTTTTAGTGTGTTGACATTTTTGTGTAAAATTGATGTATAATTTGTTTTGCACAAGCCAGTTTATCGGAATATTTACAAGACATACATTAACATTCCTTGGTGTCTGCAGCAACCACATGAATAATTCCTTTTCCACACAAGAAAATGTGAAAAATGTTGCCAGTAATCCTGTGCCTTCCTTTATGTCATTGGCTACACTGCATGCGTTCTAGCCAAAATATTTTTCCTATACCTCAACAGGGCTCGACAATAACGATGTACCGATAGCCTGGGGCAAGTTAAAACAAAATTGGGGCAAGTAAATCCAATCAGTGATATTCCCGTCGAGGAAGTGCACTTTGGCATGCTTGTTGGGTGTTGGTAAAACACGGACTGCGTAATTCCGGTGGTAATTTGAAAACCAATCCTTGCAAATCTTGAAATGGACCAATCAGAATCGCTTATTATATAGGCCGCAGTCCACAGTCCAATACCAAGTGCTGATTTTGCACAAGCAACAAAATCTAGCGGTTCCATTTCTCTGTGTATTTTTCTCACCTTTGCTTCACAAATTATTGTTTGACCATTGAGCATTTTTTTTCTGGATTAAAAACACTTTACTAGTACACAAATGTGTCCAGGGCTCTACATTAAAAACAAAAATGACTTGCCCATGGGGAATCCTTAAGGTGAGAACTACTTGCCCGAACTTGCCCCATGTAAAATGAAAAGACTGCCATAATGATATCATCTCATTTTTGTGGCATCACATGAGAATCTCAAAGATTAAATGATTATCATTTCTTGTGGTTGATTTCCTACATAGATCATGATTAAATAGATCAAATTGTGGAGGTGTATGTTAACATGGCATGCCATACTACCTTACCTATGATAGTCGTATTAAGCAGTGATATTTATAAGTTGTGCACCACAATGAAACATTATTGAATAGACACATTTGTGTACTAGTAAAGTGTTTTTAATCCAGAAAAAAAAAGCCCAATGGTCAAAGAATAATTTGTGAAGCAAAGGTGAGAAAAATACACAGAGAAATGGAAGCGCTAGATTTTGTAGCTTGTGCAAAATCAGCACTTGGTATTGGATCTAATGGGTGGTGTTTCATTGTGACCACTTCAAATTGTCACAGCAATGTGATTCACTCACCTGTGCCATCATTTGATTTGCTGCCGCTAATAAAATACTCATTTAGGAGGCACTGTTTCATCACTTTTTGGTGTTTTTCTTCAGAAGTTGTTGGAGAATTAGACCATGTTGGCAGATGTTTTCGTAGTCGGTTGATCGCGAACAAGAACGGGTGTGGGTAAAACGCGGACTGTGGACTAAAGAAACGATTCTGATTGATCCATTTCAAGATTTGCAAGGATTGGTTTGCAAATTACCACCCGAATTACGCAAGTCCGTGTTTTACCAACACCCAACAAGAACCGCTTTAAAAAAAACTCTTGGCAGTATGGCATGCCAAAGTGCACTTGCCCGACGGGAATATCACTGATTGGATTTACTTGCCCCAATTTTGTTTTAACTTGCCCCGGGCCATCGGTACATCGTTATTGTCGAGCCCTGAGTGTCTATTCAATAATGTTTCATTGTGGTGCACAACTTATAAATATCACTGCTTACTACGACTACGATGTGTTAGGTCAGGGGTCTCAAACTCAATTTACTTGGGGGCCACTGGAGCTCGGGTCTGGGTGAGACTGGGCCGCATTCATCGAAAAAAACGCATTTATTAAAAACAAAAAAATAAAAAAACGTTGCTTTGGTTCCAATTTTCTACAAGAAAAGCTCTGTTAAAACATTCCACTGTTTACAAATATCTTACTTTTTATTTTTCTACACAAAATAAGATGACAAATAAATAAACAAATCAAGAATAAAGAAAATCAATCAATCAGTAATAAATAAATAAATATAATAATAAAACGGCAAATAATAAAAACTTAAGAAACCACATATAGTTGGTGGGTAGACAAATGATTTTTTTCTGATTAAAATGAACAAAGCATTATTAGAGCCCTGTAGACATGACAAAACACGACTATAGTCACATTTATACTCTTTTTATTTACAACATATTGCGCAACTGCAGGGTCTTGAGACACATGCTAACTCGCAAACTAGAGAGCTAGCGACCTAAACGGTAGCCTTCAAGTTATTTCCTTTAAACTTAAATAGCCAAAGACTTACCACTTCCACACGGATAAGGAGGATAACTATTAACAGTTATTTAACCTTTAACATGAACATTAATCAAACGTAATAATTTTTTCTGGGTACATGATATCATACAGCATCCATATCAAACTAACATTAAACTTTCATATCAAGGCGGGGGCCTCAAACTAGTGTCCTGCGGGCCACATTTGGCCAGCGGGACGCGTGTTTGAGACTACCCATGGGCAAGTAATTTTTGTTTTTAATGTAGAGCCCTGCCTTCAAGGTTGCCAGTATGTATTAAACATGGTACTTTTTACAGACCTTTCTGTGTATTGGCTGTCCAGGTATGTTCAGCTTTTATTCAGGTGATTGCCTCTAACGGTCAGGAAGCTTGCGAAAAGATCTCATCTCCTAGGTGTTGCCACAAATACGTCCCCTAATCTGTTTAGTGCATCTGATTTCCTGCCACTTTCATGTACTGCACATGTTGCCTCCAAGGGTCTGGGATATGTATCAGCTTCTGACACTCGGAATAATGTGAGGCATGCACACCGTGATTTAGCACCAATTAACCAGCGATGATACCGTACACTCAGAGGACAGCACAGTTGGTATCGGAGGGCGTCATCTGCCCACTAAAATAGAATACTTTATCCCTGGAGATGAAAACGAAAGGCCATCTATATCTGACAATGTTTGTCATGTCAATCTGGATTTTATGCTGATCTCGTATGTCCAAACCGCTGGTTCTTTTCTTCAGCTGATATCTGCAGCTGTGTGTTGGAGGGATGGCACCAACTCAATGTCCTCCCTATCCTGCTTAAGCTTGACAATGTTGTTCATAAATTCACCGTAGAGCAGGGGTCTCAAACTCAATTTACTTGGGGGCCACTGGAGCTAGGGTCTGGGTGAGACTGAGCCGCATCAGGTTTCCCCCCCCAAAAAACAAAAAAAACACATTTATTAAAAACAAAAAAAATTAAAAAACGTCGCTTTGGTTCCAATTTTCTACAAGAAAAGCTCTGATAAAACATTCCACTGTTCTCAAATATCTTAATTTTTATTTTTCTACACAAAATAAGATGAAAATAAATACAAATCAAGAATAAAGAAAATCAATCAGTAATAAATAAATACATATAATAATAATAATAATAAAACGGCAAATAATAAAAACTTAAGAAACCACATATAGTTGGTGGGTAGACAAATTATTTTTTTCAGATTAAAATTAACAAAGCATTATTAGAGCCCTGTAGACATGACAAAACACGACTATAGTCACATTTATACTCTTTTTATTTACAACATATTGCGCAACTGCATGTGTCTTGAGACACATGCTAACTCGCAAACTAGAGAGCTAGCGACCTAAATGGTAGCCTTCAAGTTATTTCCTTTAAACTTAAATAGCCAAAAACTTACCACTTCCACACGGATAGGGATGATAACTATTAACAGTTATTTAACCTTTAACATGAACATTAATCAAACGTAATAATTTTTTCTGGGTACATGATACCATACAGCATCCATATCAAACTTGCGTGGGCCGCACTAACATTAAACTTTCATATCAAGGCGGGGGCCTCAAACTAGTGTCCTGCGGGCCACATTTGGCCAGCAGGCCGCGTGTTTGAGACCCCTGCCTTAGAGAATAGCACAGACAAACAACATAAGTTGCATTCGTGGACATTTCATTTTTTTTCCCCCAGGCAAAGATCCACCAGTTGAGAATCAGTGTTCTATACTGAGTGTGTGTTCAATATCTTACTCTATGGAAAACATTCAAAGCAGAGCTCATTTTTTAGCTCTTAAATATAAGGGCGAAAGGATGTGCAAATCATTGCCTTTTGCCTTTCATAACATCAAGCACATTATTTCATTGTTTCCTGTCATGGTTGTATACAGAAACGGATTCCTTCTTCATGAAAAATGACCCAAACAGCCAAATCCCTAACACTGTCAGATCTACGGTCTGGCTAGAGTGATTTGAGTCCATGTGACTCATTTGTTGAGTGCCTGAAGCGAATTCTTTGGAACAAATCGCGTTGACAGACTTTGCATACATTAACAATTACATACAGTTTTTTATAAATTGAGGTATGCCTCAATGTGGCCCGCAGGACACTAGTTTGAGGCCCCCACCTTGATATGAAAGTTTAATGTTAGTGCGGCCCGTGCAAGTTTGATATGGATGCTGTATGGTATCATGTACCCAGAAAAAAATATTACATTTGATTAATGTTCATGTTAAAGGTCAAATAACTGTTAATAGTTATCCTCCCTATCCGTGTGGAAGTGGTAAGTTTTTGGCTATTTAAGTTTAAAGGAAATAACTTGAAGGCTACCGTTTAGGTCGCTAGCTCTCTAGTTTGCGACTTAGCATGTGTCTCAAGACACATGCAGTTGCGCAATATGTTGTAAATAAAAAGAGTATAATTGTGACTATTGTCGTGTTTTGTCATGTCTACAGGGCTCTAATAATGCTTTGTTAATTTTAATTTGAAAAAATAATTTGTCTACCCACCAACTATATGTGGTTTCTTAAGTTTTTATTATTTGCCGTTTTATTATTATTATTATATTTATTTATTTATTACTGTGATTGACTTTCTTTATTCTTGATTTGTTTATTTATTTTTCATCTTATTTTGTGTAGAAAAATAAAAAGTAAGATATTTGAGAACAGTGGAATGTTTTATCAGAGCTTTTCTTGTAGAAAATTGGAACCAAAGCGACGTTTTTTAATTTTTTTTGTTTTTAATAAATGCTTTTTTTTGGTTTTTGGAAAACCTGATGCGGCCATTACCATTTTTGGAAATTAAAATTGAGGGGTATAGTGACAAAAAAAGGCCTCCATGCCCACACCAAAAGTATAAAACCAACATTTTCATGGAGGAAGGAGGAAGCCTAAGAAGGTAACCAAGACATGAGAACCAAATTTGATGGTAGCTTATTGTTTTTAGTGTATTTTATAGCTGATTTAATACATGGGTCAAAACCGACCCATTAACATAAGAGATGATACCAGAAAGCTAACACAAGAGGAAGGTTAAAACTACCTTTTGAACAAAGTACAGCTGAGTTTCAGATGGTATGAACGGGAAACTGATCTGGTCTTTGTTTACACTTTGTGACGCTATGGCCGTGTCTTTTCCAGCCTGTAAAAGATGGATCCTGATGTATTTTCTTATCTTTTATTTTTTTTTAGAACTCCTGAGCAGTGTCCCAGTGTGGTGTCCCTGTTGTCGGAGAGCTATAACCCTCACGTCCGTTGTGGTGCCGCCATGGCTTTGGGCATCTGCTGCGCTGGGACAGGCAACAAGGTGCGTTCACCGTTCCGTAACACAACTTTTCTTTGACTTTTTTTGTGGGAGTTTGGTCAAAGTACATATTTTGGATGCAGCAAAATGTGTTCTCAATGAGATGTTATAATTCAGGAATCAGCTGAAATGTACACAAACATGCACAAAACAATGATTCACAAACGGTCTGAAATTGGCATCAGATGGTGGTTTCTATACACAACGGGCAAGTAGCACAAGACACACACTGCTCGCGAATGCACACGAGTGCTGCTACAGTGTGTGAGCTCGCTTGCAGCCCTGCCTTTCGTCACTGAGACAAAGAGTCCGAGTGACTCACTATAGAACTCATTATTTTGCTATATAACCAACACAGTTGGTGTTGAGACAGATGCACAGAGTGAACCCTCTCGTCATCCATCCTGTTTGGTAGAGGGAGAGAGGATGAAAACAAACACGCATGCACATGTACATTTATTAAGACCAGCAAAATTAAGATATTGACTGTTTATTTATCGTGCGATTAATTGTTTTGTATTATTGTGATGGGTCTAGTGCAGGGGTCTCAAACTCAATTTTTATTTTTCTACACAAAATAAGACGAAAAATAAATAAACAAATCAAGAATAAAGAAAATCAATCAATCAGTAATAAATAAATAAATATAATAATAATAATAATAAAACAAGCAAATAATAAAAACTTAAGAAACCACACATAGTTGGTGGGTAGACAAATTATTTTTTTCAGATTAAAATGAACAAAGCATTATTAGAGCCCTGTAGACATGACAAAACACGATTATAGTCACATTTATACTCTTTTTATTTACAACATATTGCGCAACTGCAGGGTCTTGAGACACATGCTAACTCGCAAACTAGAGAGCTAGCGACCTAAACAGTAGCCTTCAAGTCCTTTCAACTTAAATAGCCAAAAACTTACCACTTCCACACAGATAGGGAGGATAACTATTAACAGTTATTTAACCTTTAACATGAACATTAATCAAACATAATAATTATTTCTGGGTACATGATACCATACAGCATCCATATCAAACTTGCGCGGGCCGCACTAACATTAAACTTTCATATCAAGGCGGGGGCATCAAACTAGTGTCCTGCGGTTCACATTTGGCCCGCGGACCGCGGGTTTGAGACCCCTGATCTATGGTGTTCGGGTCAATTTTGACCCATATATATTAATGTCAAGAAAAGGTAGAAAAGGTTATTGTTTTCAGTGACAGAACTTTAGTATAAAGTGAAATGAAAAAGCAGAACAGGTCCAGATCTTGGTTCACTGTACTTCTTGCCATTCTTTCCATGATCCAAATTGTAAATGTGAAATCAGCCAATCAAATGAGTGAATTCACGTCACAAGTCTGGATATTGTTTTCCTGCTGGTATACTGGAAAAGCGGTCAAAATGAGAATCCCCTGAAGCTTACATGATGAGAAGAGGAGCTGGTTGTCATTGTGTTGGCTAATTGTACACTTATGATTTCAGTTGGGGCTCAAAATATTGCTTTATAGTCTAAAATTGCAGTTAATAAATATTTGTTTAAACATGAGACCTGTAATATTTATCATGGTAATTTTTTCATGTCAATTGAGGGATCAAAAGCAGTATCGGCAACAAATATCGGCCCGAGCAAAATCAGCCATCGGCTAAGAGTGATGGGGAAAAAAATCGGTATTGGCATCGGCCCCCCAAAAAAAACCATATCGGTTGATCCCTACTGCCAACAATGCTAAGTGTTTTGGAATCACTGCTTTAGTCAATCAGTGCAAATGTCGCCTTCAATTGCAAAAACAAGTTTGTCAAACAATTGATGTTTGCCATATGGCCCTTTTTTATGGAGAGTAATGGTGTCTTGGTAGGAGAAGTAGGTCACCTATTTAGATGAATCGATTATTTTTGGAATTTGTACATCTTGGTTGGATGTTGATTACTCCTGTGATCTACCTTTTGTAGAAATGAGTGTAAAAACATTGTTGCTGTTGACAATTGATGAATAATCTATACAATTAATAGGTCAATTGGCTTTATATTCTGATTAATCAAAGGATTTTATTGTCTACCTGATCAATGTTTTTTCTGAGCTCTTTTTGGGTCACCGCTATTAATGCCCATTGAGTGAAATATATACAAATCATCTCTCTGTTATAGTAGGTACAAATTGTTGAAGGCAGGGCTTGTTGTCCCCGGCAACCAGATATGGATGCTGTTAATCTCATCAATTAGCGCGCCCTTGTTTCCTTTGTTAATAGTCATTTTCCTGAACACATGTTCCCCTTGTTACTCTACTGTTCATTTGCATAAAACCCATAACAGTATTTGCAACGCAATTGTACCTTGAAAATAAACCGAAACCTGACGTTCTTGACAATGCTTGTCTGCAGGAAGCCATTAATCTGCTGGAGCCTATGACCAATGACCCGGTCAACTATGTGAGACAAGGTGCTCTCATTTCCTCCGCCCTCATTATGATCCAGCAAACGGAAGTAACCTGCCCCAAGGTTTGTGGTACTTACTTACTGTATTGTTCAGGAATGGAATCGAATGGAAAACTGCACACTACTTCATTGAAAAGCCGAAGGCATCAGCTTTTATGAAGATGGAAGGAAAGAAATGTGTCATGGCGCACTGGAAAATAACTAGTCCAAGCCGTAACTTCACACATTCGCCCCCTTGCAGCACCTCATATATTGTCACAGACAGTTAAGAAATGCCAGACACCTTTGCAGAGACTCCTCATCTGCACAGCAGTAGCTTTGAAAGCTAAGGTCTCCATGCACAACTGTGCAAGAGAGTGGAATGTTTGGAGGCATTATAGCCATGATATTTTTATTTTTTTGTCATTTACTAATCGGCTTCACATACAGATGGCAGCTTTATGTCTCTTAACGTACAATGGAGGAATAATACTATACATTATATGCAGGCTTATTCGTGCAAGTGAAGAAATAAAGCATCTTTTATATTCTTGTTTTTGTAGGTGAACCAATTCAGACAGCTTTATGCAAAGGTGATCAATGATAAGCACGATGATGTGATGGCCAAGTTTGGTGCCATACTGGCCCAGGGCATCCTTGATGCAGGTCAGTATGTTTAGATGGTGGTATTATGGTCTGTTCACTTTGCTTTTTGTTCCCAATTTTGCATTTTTATTAATTCAAATTAGAATCAAATAATCTTTGTTAATTTTAATTTTAATTTAATTCCCATAATATTTGTCTTTGTCTTTTCCCCCAACCCGATTTTCCAAAAATGACAAATTAGTTTTATCATATGACAACATTTAAAAGAATACTTTTTTAAATATTTTAACATGCACTACTAAAATGACATTTTTCTCATATTATGAGTTTATTCTTTTAATGATTTCATTTTTCTTCTCACATTTCTGACTCTCTTTCCATAATATTTTCACATAGTAAAATTTTCTCATAGTATGATTTAATTCCCATAATATTTGTCTGATTGTATTCCCATAACTTTTTCCACCAACCCGATTTTCCAAAAATGACAAATTATTTTTTATCATATGACAACATTTAAAAGAATACTTTTTAAAATATTTTAACATGTGCTACTAAAATGATTTTTTTTTAATTCTTTTTAATTTCATTTTTCTTCTCACAATTCTGACTCTATTTCCATATTATTTTCACATAGTAAAATTTTCTCATAGTATGATTTAATTCCCATAATATTTGTCTGATGGTATTCCCATAACTTTTTCCCCCAACCCGATTTTCCTAAAATGACAAATTAGTTTTATCATATGACAACATTTAAAAAAATACTTTTAAAAATATTTTAACATGTGCTACTAAAATGACATTTTTCTCATATGATGAGTTTATTCTTTTTAATTATATCATGTTTCTTCTCACATTTCTGACTCTCTTTCCATAATATTTTCACATAGTAAAATTTTCTCATAGTATGATTTAATTCCCATAATATTTGTCTGATTGTATTCCCATAACTTTTTCCACCAACCCGATTTTCCAAAAATGACAAATTATTTTTTATCATATGACAACATTTAAAAGAATACTTTTTAAAATATTTTAACATGTGCTACTAAAATGGCATTTTTCTCATATTATGAGTTTATTCTTTTTAATGATTTCATTTTTCTTCTCACAATTGTGACTCTATTTCCATCATATTTTCTACATAATTTCTCAGAAATTACAACTTGTTTGTTTTTCATATTCATTCATTCATTCATTCATTTTCTACCGCTTTTTCCTCACGAGGGTCGCGGGGGTGCTGGAGCCTATCCCAGCTGTCTTTGGGCGATAGGCGGTGTACACCCTGGACTGGTGGCCAGCCAATCACAGGGCACATATAGACAAACAACCATTCACACTCACGTTCATACCTATGGACAATTTGGAGTCGCCAATTAACCTAGCATGTTTTTAGAATGTGGGAGGGTGGAATTGAACCCTGGTCTCCTAGCTGTGCGCGCTAACCACTCGCCCGCCGTGCCGCCCATCGTATGATTTAATTCGATTGATTTAATTAAATAGTTGTCTGATGGTATTCCCATAACTTTTTCCCCCGACCCGATTTTCCAAAAATGAGAAATTAGTTTTATCATATGACATTTAATTTTTTTTTTTCTATAATATTTTAACGTGCTACTAAAATGACATTTTTCTCACATTTTGAGTTCATTCTTTTTAATTATTTCACTTTTCTCACAATTCTTTCCGTAATATTTTCACAGCTACATAATTTCTCAGAAATTACAACTTATTTGTTTTTCATATTGCATCTTTTTATTTAAAAAAGGTCTACATATTCCCGTAAAATGGTGACTATTTTTTTCTGGTTTATTTGTTAAATGATATTATATAATGATAGAAGAAATCAAACTGGCCTTTGTTCCCTCCCCTTGCTGGATGTGAAAATGTAATCACACTGTAAAACCAGCAGTGTTCAGCCAGTCTTCCACTCTGTGGTTTTGTACTTGCCTCTGTTAATTTGAGTAAGCCTCCATGCTTGACCACCCGTGCTGTGTGATTCTGGAACAGATCACATTAAGGTCCATTAGTGTCTGCCGTTTAGCACAACTCGGCCCCTGCTCGCAGCCATATGGCCCGTTGGTGTCCCGCCGGTGAGTATGTTTGTCAGATTCTGCTCGCACGGATGTTTGTGGACACGAGCGTACGGAATGGCTTTATATGTGTGAGGTCCTAACGCCGCACTCCCACTGACGCGGAACACACCCATTTTCTGCTGTATACATACACAAGCCCCTCAGTACAGGCAGGAGTGGCATGTCATTCTTTGTGCTAAGCTACAAGGAAGCCATATTCTTTTCCACATTGGTTACGCCTTGTGTTTGACAAAGGACAAAAAGCTCAGTCATAAATCATATGAGGCACAATCGGCATAATGGTAATGGTTTTATTTCATTTGAACATGCATCAATTGAGTGCATCCCATAATCAGTTCACAGTTGCACATGTCCAAAAGGAGTAGGAAGAAGCAAAGCTTATTAAATCCTATCCCTCCATCTGGTACTATTACAATCAGTAACTGTTATATTTGTTCACTTCCTGCTTTCCATAATACAGTTTAAGGTTTGTTTTTTTAAAATAATGCACCCCGTACCAAAGTACATCCTTGTATTTAGCAAATTTATTTTATTTATTTTATTAATTTCTTTTTTTTTTATAAAAGAAAATATAGATTTTTTTGTCCCGTACCAAAGTACGAGGTGATATGACCAGCCAATGACATAATGAGTACCATAGTAACTGTCAATATATTGATATATATAGCACATCATGACTGGTTCAAGACTCTTCATCCTTGTATTTAGCAAATTTATTTCATTTATGAATTTATTTTATTAATTAAAAAAAATTTTTTTTTAGTTTTTAAATGTTTTTTTATTTTTTGTCTTGTACCAAAGTAAATGTACTTCTTCCCTGAGATCATATTTCTCCTTTCTTGTAGAGAAGTATTGGATGACATTTTTAGCTAATTGCTTATTTTTAGCCTTATGCATTATTTTAGCTGTTTAAAGATGAACTATATCAGCAAGTTGAAGTATTTGTGATTTTAGAAATAAGGAGTTAGTATGTTCTCTGTAGGCGGCATTATGAATTATCCTTACTGGCCTTTTTTGCAGTACATTTAGCCAGTGAAGATTGCTTTTATAGTTATTAGCCCATATTTCCACACAATAAGTAAGATATGGTAGAACCAGATAGCAATAAAGAGTGTGGCCCTTGGTGGAGGGAAACGCGACCCTCCTGTTTTGGACGTCGGCCACACTTGACGGTTCAGCGTGTACAACCACCGTGTTTTAGTCATCGACTGCTTCTTGAGGGTTTGGAGGTGTTGCGGTAATCGCATTTCATTTGACAGGCGGAGGCGATTAGCCGTCGGTCACATTATCCCTCGGCTTCGTTTCCAAGGAAATGTAAGTCCCTGTTTTGTGTTCGCTCTTTCTCTGACCATCTCACAGGGTCCTATCTTACTAACAGTAGCTTGCTAATTGAAGTTTCACATCGTTTCAAAATATATCTATCAATAAATCATCACTCTTTCATGATTTAGTATGACCTATTATGAGTATAAAAATGCATCCATCCATATTCCATACTGCTTATCCTCACTAGTGTCGCTGGAGCCGATCCCAGCTGTCTAGCGAGAGGCGGGGTACACCCTGGACTGGTCCCCAGCCCAATCACAGGGCGCACACAGACAAACAACCATTCGTACCTATGGACAATTTGGAGTGGCTAATGAAGCTAACATGCATGTTTTTGGAATGTGGGAGGAAACCCACGCATGCACGGGGAAAATATGCAGGCCTGAGCAGCAAGAATAGCGCAAATATTGAAAATCTGTCATTTTGCAAGAATAAAGTCAAGAGAGAAAAATGTTGCAATCTAACAGGGAAAAATTGGTAACTTGAGGGCAAAATGTGTGTGTGTGTGTGTGTGTGTGTGTGTAAAATAAAATAAAAAAAAAAATAAAATAAAATTAAAAAAATTAAATAAAATAAAAAATAAAATTTAAAATTAAATAAAATAAAAAAATAATAATAAAATGGAAAAAAACACTAAAAAAAACTTCAACTATATTAGGAAAGCAGGAAGTGAACAAATGTAACAGTTACTGATTGTGAAAGTACCAGATGGAGGGGTAGGATTTAATAAGCTTTGCTTCTTCCTACTCCTTTTGGACATGTGGAACTGTGAACTGATTATGGGATGTTCAAATGAAATAAAACCATTACCATTACCAAATAATGTCATCAATATATTAATTAATTAAAAGTATTTTATTTATAATGTATGTAAAATTATAAATATATAATATTAATATATATTATGGTTATGTGTGTACATATGTGTACATATACACATAACTAGTTATCACATCTAATTGTGTTGCTTTACATAATATCCAAGTGGCCCTCGAAGCCTTTCATTTTTCACTATGTGGCCCTTGGTGGAGGAAGTTGGAAGCCCTGACCTAAGTTGAAGTCCGACAAGATTCGCTAAACTCTCTCCTGCGCGACCCATCAGATGTGTCCAACTTCAGAAGCATTCACTTTGAGATGATCCACTTGGCTCGTGAATAAGCGCCTTTGTTGCGGAAGCTCACCAAAGAGTGTTCTTAACCTGTTCTGTCATTTTTAAAGGGCCTCTCAAGAAGTCCTTGGCTAATTCTAGTCAGCCCTCAGTCAGTGGATGTGGAATTGTTTCAACATTGGCTTAGGTGTCAGGACCCTGTCCCGCCACTAAATGATTCCCCTGACCTCGCATAAGATGGATGTTACCTGCTATTGTCTTCACGGCTGATTTCATGTGAAGCGGGATGGGCGCCTTTTTTAAACAAAGCATAAATTCTCTTCATCAGTATGGACATGACACATCCATCCTGCCTGCCTCCTATCTGCCCTTCCTGTCACCGTCTTTGTCTCTGATCCTCCTACTGTTTACCACACGTGGACCTCATTGCACTGCTGGCTAACAAAAGATACGTGTGGTCCGCAATCACTCATTATGTCACACTAGATCAAAGCCGGATTAGATGAGGTAAACAACTTCTTCATATCCGTGTTGAATTTGCCTGTAATGAATTTGCTCTCTGTTGTCCGGACTTCACTCTTCACTTTTAGATCATATAAGAGCTGCAACAATGAATCAATTAATGGATAATGCAATTCATCCACAGCTATTATTATTATATAACCATAATATATATTAATATTATATATTTATAATTTTACATAGATTATAAATAAAATACTTTTAATTAATGAATATATTGATGACATTATTTGGTAATGGTTTTATTTCATTTGAACATGCATCAGATTACAATTGAGTGCATCCCATAATTAGTTCCCAGTTCCACATGTCCAAAAGGAGTAGGAAGAAGCAAAGCTTATTAAATCCTACCCCTCCATCTGGTACTTTTACAATCAGTAACTGTTACATTTGTTCACTTCCTGCTTTCCTAATATAGTTTTTTTTTTATTATTAAATTTTATTTAATTTTTTAAATTTGTATTTAATTTTTTTAATTTTATTTTTTGTCCCATACCGAAGTAGGAGGTGATATGAGCATCCAATGACATAATGTGTACCATAGTAAGTGTCAATATAGTGATATATATAGCACATCATGACTGGTTCAAGACTCTTCATCCTTGTATTTAGCAAACATCAACTGCTTGTATTGTTTCTTGAATTGGCTCATCGTTGTGCATTGTTTGATTTCCTTACTCAATCCATTCCATAGTTTGATTCCACATACTGAAATGCTATGGCTAGCATAACGTAGTCCTAGCTGTTTCAAATGTACTTCTTCCCTGAGATCATATTTCTCTCTTGTAGAGAAGTATTGGATGACATTTTTAGCTAATTGTTATTTTTAGCCTTATGCATTATTTTAGCTTTTAGAAATAAGGAGTTAGTATGTTCTCTGTCGGCGGCATTATGAATTATCCTTACTGGCCTTTTTTGCAGTACATTTAGCGAGTGAAGATTGCTTTTATAGTTATTAGCCCATATTTCCGCACAATAAGTAAGATATGGTAGAACCATTGAGCAATAATAAGTGTGGAGAACAAATTTTGCTTTGTTCAATACTGAAATATTTCTGGCCTCCTTATGTTGTATATTTGTAATATGAGGTTTCCAGCTCATATTTTCATCTGTTGTGATCCCCAGAAATGTATTTTCGTTCACCAGCTCGGCTGTTAATCTTCCACACTTCTAGAAAACAACTACTATACACATGTTTTAAGGTGGATTTGAATTATTTAAATAAAATAGAATTTGGCACATTTCAATTTAATTCAAAAATTATGTAATGACTCCAGCGCCACATCCAGGTGTGTTAGGAAAAGCAAGATACTGACACATCAACTCCGACTTGCAATCATGAGCCTAACTGATTACTTGATTCATCACTACTACAAGCTTCAGATTAATTGCCGAAGAACATTAGAAACACAAAAAAAAAAAAAAAAAACTTAAACTGTATTATGGAAAGCAGGAAGTGAACAAATGTAACAGTTACTGATTGTAAAAGTACCAGATGGAGGGGTAGGATTTAATAAGCTTTGCTTCTTCCTACTCCTTTTGGACATGTCGAAGTGGGAACTCATTATGGGATGCACTCAATTGTAATCTGATGCATGTTCAAATGAAATAAAACCATTACCATTACCATTACATTAGCTCCAGGTCAGCCCTAGAGTTGATTTACTGAGGTGGGTGTTTTTCACCGTGGTTGGTCCACCTTATGTGCTATCTAACCCCCACTGTCCTCACTGTCTTCTAGGTGGACGTAACGTGACCATCTCCCTGCAGTCCAGGACCGGCCACACACATATGCCATCAGTAGTAGGCTTGCTCGTCTTTACCCAGTTCTGGTTCTGGTTTCCCCTCTCCCACTTCTTGTCCTTGGCCTTCACACCCACCGCCATAATTGGCCTCAACAAGGATCTCAAGGTACTGGGGTGTCTTTATCTCGTATCAGTTCTTAATTTATCATCTGCAACGCCATGGCTAGCATGTCTTCAAAAGGGACAAGTGAGTTTCTAGTCTGTTTATTCGAAGCACCCAACAGAAAGTACATTATGCAGGTTCCCAGTGTAAGCAAGACAAAGGGTGGCATTCATCACATGTCAGCCAGCTCGGCTGTTAATCACCCACACTTCTGGAGAACAACTACTAGACACATGTTTTAAGGCGGATATTTTTTTAATGATGTTTGTTTCTATATCAGTGCTTCTCAATTGCTTTTGGCTGCGGGATCCGCCATCAATCATCCTTCAGTCAAAAGCAGCGACGCAAATTACTGACATTTTTGAATGTAAAGTTATTTAGATAACGTTTCGGTCCGTTTGACCTTCATCAGACATTTTATCCCATCTCCGCCTTACACACATATATATATGTCCTCGATGGGTGCAGGCAACCAATCCGGGGACTTCCGGGGGCGACCTGTTTTGATAAGTATCACCCGTCAAAGGGCAATTACATTCATTTAACAGGTGTACAGATTTTAACATTCATTCATTCATTTTCTACCGCTTTTTCCTCACGAGGGTCGCGGGAGTGCTGGAGCCTATCCCAGCTGTCTTCGGGCAAGAGGCGGGGGGTACACCCTGCACTGGTCTCCAGTCAATCACAGGGCACATATATAGACAAACAACCATTCACACTCTCATTCATACCTATGGACAATTTGGAGTGGCTAATTAACCTAGCATGTTTTTGGAATGTGGGAGGAAACCGGAGTACCCGGAGAAAAAAAATAACAGGCTAGAAACAAAATGAAACTGATTTATTTTTAAGAATAAAATAATTGTAATAATAAAAAAGAAAAAAATACTGACAAATGTAATATGTAAATATTTTTCTTCAGGGACTAAAAAATTTTAACAAGCTAGAAACACAATGAAACTGATTTATTTTATTTATTATTTATTATTATTAATTTATTATTTATTGTAATAATAAAAAGAAAAATATAGCAAGTCCAGTAATCCCTCACAATTTCCACAAAGTTGGATTTCTAATGTCTAAATGGAATAATTTCAGAGCATAGAAATCCTGTTTCAGACCTTGTACAGTATTAGAGCCCTCTAGACATGAAATAACATCCCTATAGTCACATTCATTCATTCATTCATTTTCTACCGCTTTTCCTCACGAGGGTCGCGGGGGGGTGCTGGAGCGTTTACTGGTGGCCAGCCAATCACAGGGCACAAATAGACAAACAACCATTCACACTCACATGCAAACTCCACACAGAGATGGCCGAGGGTGGAATTGAACCCTGGTCTAGATTTTAACATAATATGAAAAACATTTTTTTATATATATAATTCAACACATAAACACATGTACAAATAGAGGCAACCATGCCAATGATTTAAAAACAGTTTCATGATTTTTTTTTTTAAATAAAAAAACAGTAAAACCCAAGTGAGAATGTTTTCAAAATATAGTTTGTAATAATTTGCAATTTTTTTTATTTCAATTTGAAATCTAAGAAGACTGCAACAGTTACAAGGCTGCCTGGAGGGCGCTTACTTTTTTAGCTCACCCTCTTCCTGCTCGGAGCGTGTTTTTAGCTACAATTTTAAAAAATTATGTGACCAAAAAAAAAAAACTGTATAAAGGTTTTCAGTGCATGTCATATCTGGGGAGTTGAATCACAGCTTTTGCACATGATGAGAAATGGGGGGGGAACACATGTCAAACATCCAGACATGGAACAATCTGTGCAAATGGTTTCAACTCTCACGATACGCCGCACACTAAACCAAGCAGGACTTCATGGGCCAAGGCCGAGAAAAACCCCATTGCTGGGGGAAAAAAAAAAAAAAAAAACTCTTCTGCCTGAGGATACCTGAACACACCACAATCCTTCTGGGGGAAAAAAGTTCTGCACGCAGATGGAATAAAATCCAACTTTTTGGCCATGCACACCAACAGTTTGTTTACAGGCGGCGAAATGAAGCTCACAGGGAAAAAGAACAAGATCCATAATGTTTTGGGGCTACTCGAGGCCTCCACTGTATCACAAGAATCATGAAATCAGAATATTACTAAGGGGTTTTACAACAAAATGTGCTACCCAGTATTAGAAAGCTAGGTTTGAGTCGCAGATCATTGGTTCTCTAGCAAGATCAAGACCCAATCCACACATTCAAAAGTGGAGCATTTGCAAATATTATGTCAATAGCCATTATGTCAATAGTATACATGGACCCAAATATTCCAATTGCATTAGGTTAATTTGCTCAAACGGAAAGAATTGAACAGGAATGGAATATTCCTTTAACCAATCCGATTGAGGTATCTTGTGCCCGCTCAAACTGAAAGTTGTCAGGGTGCCTTCTTCTTCCTTGTGGTGTTTTTCTTCTTCTGTTGTTTATTGGCGGTTGGCAAGCAGCTTTCGTGTGCATTAGCGCCATCTGTGAAACAGAGTCTAAACCCTTCTATACGCGATTCACAAGTTCAGTTTTATTAAAAAAGAAAATATATATCTATATAAAACATGTCCTGAGTTTAATTATAAAATATTAGCAAGATTGAATTTGATCTTTGTTTGCGTTGTTTCAGCGCATGCTTAGATATGACGTACCACGCAGATCCAGATGTTCTTCAGTTTTAAAAATGGAGGCGAGCAATCGGCACTGGACTAAGCAAAGTTTGTTTTTGATTCAAACTAAATTTCAAGACTGTACGAAGGGAAAAACTGGCAATACGGAGTTATTCCAACAAGTGAAAGAAAAACCCGGGGAAGTCGGTATCGCGTGATGTTGATGTTTACGTTTTACTGGGCATGCCCCATTGACTATTCTGTTTGATTTTCACACTGCATGTAGACAAGAGATTGGAATATTCCTTTCTATGGATACCATTGTTTCCCGAAAGGTCATTCGGACAGAGAAAAGCTTGTCATGTAAAAACACAGACCTCCTCCATCCACACAATCCACCGTGTCCCCTTCGCTCCTCAGACTCCAACCTCCTGGCACTCCCCTGTAAGACCGAGCCCCCCACCTTCTGGAACTCTTTGCCCCATTCGCTCCGTGCTTGCCCTGACCTTCCCACCTTCAAAAAACAACAAAAAACCCACCTTTTAAAATCTGTTTTTAATGTCTAACTTTTTATACCTGACTGCTCCGCCCCGCCCCGCCCCACTATTACTCATGTTTTAACTGTGTATTAACGAATGAATGTTGTATTTTAACGCATCTTTTACTCCGTTTACTTGCTTTTATTCAACTCCATTCTTCTGTAAAGTGTTTGAGTATTTTGAAAAGCGCTATACAAATAAAATGTATTATTATTGTTATTAATTCCATTGGAAATCTTCGTCGGGAGCCGATATGTAGCGTTACCTTTCGCTAGCGAGTATGTGGTGAAGCTCGCTGGTGTGGCAAGGTGTCACTACACCAGTAATGTAGTTCTTTGGCGTAACAATGTTAACAACAATGTCACAGTGGCTTGGTTAACATGCAGGTTATTGAATAGGTGAAATAACACATACTGTGTTTTTGTGTGTCAGATGCCCAAGGTGCAGTATCGTTCCAACTGTAAGCCGTCTACCTTCGCGTACCCACCAGCGTTGGAGGTTCCCAAGGAGAAAGAGAAGGAGAAGGTGATCTCAAATGTTGCTCTGTCATGTAGTTGTCACGGCGTGTGGGATTATACGCTAACATTGTGTTGCGTGCGCCAGGTATCCACTGCTGTTCTCTCCATCACGGCCAAAGCAAAGAAGAAGGAGAAGGAGAAGAAAGAAAAGGAGGAGGAGAAGATGGAAGTGGTGAGTTCTTTTGTTGTTCTTTTTTCTCGTCACATGGTGATTGTTGGCAGCTGCTTTTACTCCGCTGTGTTTAGACGGGCTGCATTCCAGCTCTACTATCTTTCATTGGCTCGGTCAGCTTCGGTGCCAACAGGCTCATTGGGAACCATCTTGTATCGCTTCATTCATCTTTCAACGACTCCTTGTTAAGTTTAGTTAGGAGGAGGCTTGGACCTACTTCTCTACAAATTTATATTTACTTCCAATTATATAATCTAGCTGGCCTGGATTTCCAAATACAGTCATCCCTCGCTATATTGCGGTTCCATTATCGCTCCCAATTTATATTGTGCTTTTTCAGAAATATGTTAATGAATAAACGATTGCTGTTTGGTGGTAGAAATATGTAGTGTTGTGGTCACAAAACATTGAGACATTAGCTTGCATTACATTGCACTGCATGAAGTCAGCCATTAAAAAGAGTCACATAACATTTGTTTATTGCATCAAGGCTTTTTGACTTTGTCAAGAAACTCTTTTTTCTCTTATTTAACTCTTATTTCAACAAAATAAAACCCAAAAAATAATTGTTACTACATTTTAAAATGGTCTGGTTGAAAGTCATTATATTTTTTAATTATTTTTAAAAAAATTTAATTTTTATTTATTTATTTATTTATTTATTTTTAAATTTTTTGAAATTATGATTTTTATTATAATTTTTACTACATTTTAAAATGGTCTGGTTGAAATTATTATTATTTTTTAATTATTTTTTTAAATTTAAAAAATTTAAAAAAAAATAAAAATTTAAAACATTTGAAATTGTTTTTTTTATTATGATAATTTTTACTACATTTTAAAATGGTCTGGTTGAAATTATAATTATTTTGTAATTTTTGTAATTTTTTTGAAATTATGATTTTTTAAATTATGATAATTTTTACTACATTTTAAAATTGTCTGGTTGAAATTATGACCACTGTATTGTTAGGGTCGGTTTGGACCCGGTTATAATAATATGACTATAAAGCAATATTTTGAGCCACAACTGAAATCATAAGTGTACAATTAGCCAACACAATGACAACCAGCTCCTCTTCTCATCATGTAAGCTTCAGGGGATTCTCATTTTGACCGCTTTTCCAGTATACCAGCAGAAAAACAATGTCCAGACATGTGAGGTGAATTCACTCATTTGATTGGCTGATTTCACATTTACAATTTGGATCATGGAAAGAATGGCAACAAGTACATTGAACCAAGATCTGGACCTGTTCTGCTTTTTCATTTCACTTTATACTAAAGTTCTGTCACTGAAAACAATAACTTACCTTTTCTTGACATTAATATATATGACCTGAACAAAATAGATATTTCTTTAGTGATTAATACTAAAATGAGAAAATAAATAAAACTAATTGATTTAAGAGATATGTTCTATAGCCCTCAGTAATAGCCTGGTAACAAAAGAATTCAATTTATGAATATGATTCTTTTGAGGTTCATTTTACCATTTTGGGAAATAAAAATTGAGGGGTATAGTGGCAAAAAAAGGCCTCCATGCCCACACCAAAAGTACTAAAACCAACATTTTCATGGATGAGGAAGCCTAAGAAGGTAACCAAGACATGAGGACCAAATTTGATGGTAACTTATTGTTTTTAGTGTATTTTATAGCTGATTTAATACATGGGTCAAAACCCAGCCGTTAACATAAGAGATGATACCAGAAAGCTAACACAAGAGGAAGCCTATTATTAGTCAAATATTGAAGCAAAAGTGGTAGAAAATGAATGAATGAATGAATAATATTAATATGATGCTGCACAGTGGTCGAGTGGTTAGCACGTCGGCCTCACAGCTTGGAGACCCAAGTTCAATTCCACCAATTGCATGTTCTCCCCGTGAATGAATGAATGAATGAATGAAGCAAATTTGATTCTTTTTGTCTCAAACCTAGAAATGGCTAAATGAACTAAGACAACTAAGTCAATCCAAAGATGTCATCAAAGATGTTGTGATATGCAGTATTCTACACTGGGTGGTCAGTAATATTACACTGATGAGCCACCTCAGGAATTGCTGTACAGAAACCAACATGTTTGACTATAGGGGTGTTACTTCCTGTCTTGAGGGCTCTAAGACGAATTTATACGGTTTTCTATGACAATATTCAATCCTGCTTTGCAAAAATTCACTTACCACGGTCTGGTTCCGGAACCGATTACCCACCATAAAAACGAGGGATTGCTCCGCTGTGACAGGAGGTGCAGGAGGGCGAGAAGGAGAAGAAGGACGAGGAGAAAGAGAAGAAGAAGGAGTCGGAGCCAAACTTCCAGCTCCTGGAGAACCCGGCCAGAGTGATGCCGGCCCAGCTGAAAGTCCTTAACATGCCCGAGAGCTGTCGCTACCAGCCCTTTAAACAGGTAACCATGCTTCTACATACAGGGGGCAAAAAAGTTGGTTTGGGGGGGTGACGAAACGCACCTTGAAAAAGTGATTTATTGAAAGCAATCCACCCGACTTGACCTGACCTGCACTCTTAATGGCTGTCTGGTAGGATGCATCGTAGTCCTCTACGCCGGCACATGTGGACTTATGCATATGAATAGCGGTCAAATTCTTTTAAACTTAAATAGCCAAATCTGACCACTTCCACACGGATAGGGAGGATAACTATTAACAGTTATTTAACCTTTAACATGAACATTAATCAAACGTAATATTTTTTTCTGGGTACATGATAGCATACAACATCCATTCAATACGACAGGAATGATGCGAGCAGACGATCTGCACGCCGGGCCCGTAAAACTCCACTCCGCTAAATGTTTCCTGCACTGGCAGTGCGCCCTCACGACAGCCAATCGGCACGCAGCGCTGCGCCATAAAGAGGAAGTAGTGTTTTGATTGTGTCCAGCGACCAAAACGCCGACTTGTACATCGGCTTGAAACCCTTTTCGGGCTCTGTTGTGGTTGACAGGAAGTGAGGAGCTTTTATAGACTTTAGCCTTCATCACATCTGCTCAGTGTTCGCTTAAATCCAAAGATGAAAGTCGCCCACATCAGTTTCAATGAAAGGAACCTCCAATTCCACTCACCTTCAAGCCACTTCACGCGACAACGTTATTGTTTTTTTGTTGTTTTTTTTTTACAAGAAAAATATTAATTTCACGTTATCAGCATTAGAGGCAGGCTCATAAAGAAATAAAAAGTCAAAAAGCCTTCCTTGCTGAGGTACAGCACCTTCAACAAACCCTGCAGTACCGCTTTCTACCTCAAGGGGCAACAGTCAGGCCTGGAACAATAGCCTTCACGCTTCATGGAAATTCATCTCATTCCCCCGGGTCGTGGGGGCAGCAGTCTTAGTAGGGAAGCCCAGACTTTCCGGTCCCCGGCCACCTCCTCCAGCTCCACCGGGAGGACACCAAGGTGTTCCCGGGCCATCTGTGAGACATAATCCCTCTAGCGCAGGGGTCTCAAACACGCGGCCAAATGTGGCCCGCAGAACACTAGTTTGAGGCCCCCGCCTTGATATGAAAGTTTAATGTTAGTGCGGCCCGCGCAAGTTTGATATGGATGCTGTATGGTATCATGTACCCAGAAAAAATTATTACGTTTGATTAATGTTCATGTTAAAGGTTAAATAACTGTTAATAGTTATCCTCCCTATCCGTGTGGAAGTGGTACGTTTTTGGCTATTTAAGTTTAAAGGAAATAACTTGAAGACTACCGTTTAGGTCGCCAGCTCTCTAGTTTGCGAGTTAGCATGTGTCTCAAGACCCTGCAGTTGCGCAATATGTTGTAAATGAAAAGAGTATAAATGTGACTATAGTCGTGTTTTGTCATGTCTACAGTCTACATTTGTGTCTACATTTTAATGTGAAAAAAATAATTTGTCTACCCACCAACTATATGTGGTTTCTTAAGTGTTTATTTTTTGCCGTTTTATTATTATTATTATTATATTTATTTATTACTGATTGATTGATTTTCTTTATTCTTGACTTGTTTATGTATTTGTCATCTTATTTTGTGTAGAAAAATAAGTAATATATTTGAGAACAGTGGAATGCTTTATCAGTAGCATTTCTACTAAAGATAAATAATAATAATAATAGTTGTACAAAACTCTACTTTGATATATAAAGTACTGAGCAAAACCAGGCAGTTTATATTATTTGAATATTTAAACTTCTTAAATACCGTAATTGGAAACTGTAGCTTTATTCATTTGTTGTTTTGTTTGTTTATTGTATTGCGACTTTGGTTAATATTTCAACATTATGCCTGCAAAACGACATCATTTTTTTCTCATAATATTATGACATTATTCTCTTAAATATACTGATTTTTCCTGTTAACTTTTGCTCTTAATATTGTGATTTATTTTTTTATTTTTTTGTTATTACAATGTTATTGTTTCTTTTAATTAATGACATTATTTAACACCTCAGTACCAAATACGTATTCATAAGAATGTACGTTTGGTGACTCTGAAAAAGTCACTGGTGTGTGTGTGAGTGACGGGAAGAAAAGCTCACATATAAATCAATAGGACATAAGCTGACCCGTCTTTGTGTATTTTTGTGTGCGCTCAGCTGCACACAGGCGGCATCATCATCATGAAGGACACCAGCGAGGAAGAGGAGGAGCTGGTGGAGCCCGTTCATGCTCACGGCCCCAAAATCGAGGAGGAGGAGCAGGAGCCCGAGCCGCCTGAGCCCTTCGAGTACATCGACGAGTAGAAAAGAAAAGGTACGTTTACAAAAAACGTTGTTTAAACATTATGTTTATCCTGGCTCACCTCTTGGTGTGTGTTCTTTTCAGCTTCCACACCTCCTCCTCCTTTTCCTCCTCCTTCCCATGTTTCCCCATTGGCCTTTTTACATGTTACCCTTGTATCAGTTGTGTCAATACAATAAAAAGTCATCCATAACAGAGAGTGATGTGTGTTTAGTTTCTCATCTTTGCAAGCCAGAATGCGTCTGAGCTGCTCCATCAGTGCTTCCAGCAGGCCAAAATCTGCTTTTCTTGACTCTACGTCAGGGGTCTCAAATTCAATTCACCTGGGGGCCACTGGAGCTAGGGTCTGGGCAAGGCTGGGCCGCATCAGGTTTTCAAAAAAAAAAAAAAAAATGCATTTATTAAAAACAGAAAAATATACAAACTTTTTCAGTGCTTTGGTTCCGATTTTCTACAAGAAAGGCTCTGATAAAGCATTCCACTGTTCTCAAATATCTTAATTTTTATTTTTCTACACAAAATAAGATGATAAATAAATAAATCAAGAATAAAGAAAATCAATCAATCTGTCATAAATAAATATAATAATAAAAACAGCAAATAATAAAAACTTAATAAACCACATATAGTTGGTGGGTAGACAAATTATTTTTTTCAGATTAAAATGAACAAAGCATTATTAGAGCCCTGTAGACATGACAAAACACGACTATAGTCACATTTATACTCTTTTTAATTACAACATATTGCGCAACTGCAGGGTCTTGAGACACATGCTAACTCGCAAACTAGAGAGCTAGCGACCTAAACGGTAGCCTTCAAGTTATTTCCTTTAAACTTAAATGGCCAAAAACTTGCCACTTCCACACGGATAGGGAGGATAACTATTAACAGTTATTTAACCTTTAACATGAACATTAATCAAACGTAATAATTTTTTCTGGGTACATGATACCATATAGCATCCATATCAAATTTGTGTGGGCAATAAATTAGTTTCATTGTGTTTCTAGCTTGTTAAATTTTTTTAGTCCTTGAAGAAAAATATTTACATATTACATTTGTCAGTATTTTTTCTTTTTTATTATTACAATTATTTTATTCTTAAAAATAAATCAGTTTCATTGTGTTTCCAGCTTGTTAAATTTTGATAGTCATTGAAGAAAAATATTTGCATATTACATTTGTCAGTATTTTTTTCTTTTTTATTATTACAATTATTTTATTCTTAAAAATAAATCAGTTTCTAGCTTGTTAATTTTTTTAGTCTGTGAATAAAAATATTTACATATTACATTTGTCAGTATTTTTTTCTTTTTTATTATTACAATTATTTTATTCTTAAAAATAAATCAGTTTCATTGTGTTTCTAGCTTGTTAAATTTTTTCAGTCCTTGAAGAAAAATATTTACATATTACATTTGTCAGTATTATTTTTTTATTATTACAATTATTTTATTCTTAAAAATAAATCAATTTCATTGTGTTTCTAGGTTGTTAAATTTTTTTAGTCCTTGGAAGAAAAATATTTACATATTACATTTGTCAGTATTTTTTTCTTTTTTATTATTACAATTATTTTATTCGTAAAAAAAAATCAATTTCATTGTGTTTCTAGCTTGTTAAATTTTTTTAGTCCTTGAAGAAAAATATTTACATATTACATTTGTCAGTATTTTTTTATTTTTTATTATTACAATTATTTTATTCTTAAAAATAAATCAGTTTCATTGTGTTTCTAGCTTGTTAATTTTCTTTTAGTCCTTGAAGAAAAATATTTACATATTACATTTGTCAGTATTTTTTTCTTGTTTCCTGCACACGTTACATTCTTTACTTTGGACCACTGCTGGAAAAATGTGATGTCCAAGTTTGTCTGAAGTGATTTAGAGCTTGTCCACTCCAATCTGTCACGCCGTGTGTGTGTGTGTGTGTGTGTGTGTGTGTGTGTGTGTGTGTGTGTGTGTGTGTGTGTGTGTGTGTGTGTGTGTGTGTGTGTGTGTGTGTGTGTGTGTGTCTTTTGGCAAGAACTTATTCACAGCAACTCCTCCCATTCCCAGCAGCACTCTATTAAAAGATGCTTTCAAATCCTTCATCCATCTTGGCTTGGGCAGAAGAACAATGTATGGGCAATTGTACGTGTTGGACAAGGCCCCGAAGCATGCTTCGATGAGTTTAGTGTGGAAGAACTTCCCATCAAACACCTTTTTTGGGGGTGGCGTGGGTGGGATTTGTAGCTGATATGTAGGTGGTCCAAGACTTGGCGAGTCAACATGATGCCCACCCACTCACATCCTCCTCACTGATGGACGGGACAGATGCCTGTCTGGAAAAAGTTGCCTTTTACGCCAAGAAAGTCTATTTTTGTACACAATGGCGGGACACAGACAGTGCGCATATCAAACGTTAACCTAAGACTATTGTTTAGTAGTCAAAGCATTGAAATAAAACTGAAACATTAGCTTACATGACATTACCTTAACACTGCATAAAGTCAGCCATGGCATATCCGACATTATAGAGTGAAAAAAAGTTTCTCCTCCTATTGTGTGTGGAAGTGGTACTTTGCTCTCAGTTCAGAATCATCAATTTGAGGCTAACCAGTCCAGGGTATACCCTGCTTTTCACCCAAAGTCAGCTGGGATAGGTTCCAGCACACCCGTGAATGACCCGTGAATAGATGAATGAATGGAAAGTTGAGGCTAACTGGTTAGCTTACTGGCTAGTGGCCGTCTGAAGTCCCTGTAGCATAAGAGTTGTATAATGTAATGTAAACAATGAATAATAGGAGTGTAAAGGTGACTATAAGGGTGTTATTTCATGTCTACAGGGCTCTAATAATGTTAAAACTATGGCTGTGAATTAGCACACATGCACACAAAACTGCAGTGCGTTCAATGACTGTCAGACAAAGTGAGAATGAAACTAAATGACAAAAACTGGGCTCTCTACCGGTATATAATATTTTTGGAATAAAATAATAGTCTGTATTTCCGAAATTAATCTGAATTTACCCCAAAATTTATGTAGTTATTTACAAAAAGATTTTTTAAAGCACTAAACCCAGGTTTGGGTGGGGTTAGTGAAATTAAGGTTAGTAAAATCTGTCCTTTTGGTATATACTTTATTTATAGCCATCTATGAACTTAACAGTACTATTACTTTGCTCATAAGCTAATAATAGTTAGCTGTGGCTGGTGCATGCACATCATACTGGCAACATGCTGCCCCCTAGTGGCATGGTTGTAGTGTTTGTAATATGGTAATATTGGCACAATATATAAAATAATCAGGGTTAATAATTTAATTAGTAATTAATAATTAAATAATTAATAATTTAATAAGCTGTTCGTGAAAATATTCAGTCAGTGATGCACAGTCAAAGACATACAGTGATATTCAACCCAGGGGGAAAAGAGGACATCTAGTGGTCACTTGCTTGCACTGCGTTTCCTGTACATTTGAGGCACATACTTCGAAATCTTTGGCTGAAAAAACAATTTTAAAAAGACACTAAACACTACTGAAAAATACGTGTAATATTTTATCTTCTAATATAACTCACGTTAAACTACATAAAGTAACCAAAATATGGATATGTCATCATAAAGTGATGCGGTACACGTGTACACAACTGCAAACTACAACAATAATTACAATATTAACTTAATACCTTGTCTTTGTCAAAGCATCATTTTACATTCAGTGACTGATATGTGTGACGTAATAGACTAAAATAAGGGTTATAAATTTATTTTAAAAAGATATTTGATAAACTCTTTAATACTAGAGGCCCTGAAACTGAAGTTGAAAAACATTTATTTAGCGTTATTTTGTATTTTAATAGCATACGGTATGCAAAAAAAAACCTTAAGAACGTATTTTTGTTGCACATTTATTGTTTCTGTAATTTACTGCTTTTCATAACGAACTAAAATACATTATTTCGTGTTACTATTCCGACAAGAAACAACAAAAATGGAACCTTTATGTATATACGTATATATGTACATATATATTAGCAACACGTAGCTTGTTTCCATTTTTATCTTTAGTCTTTTCTTATTTTGTTTTTGTATTATTGTTATTTCTTTATTATTGTTACTTTGAATAATCCATTGTTATGAATAAAGGATTAACGTATATATATTGTAATGACCCGTGGGGGTATTATGTGTTATGTGTTGCAATGGAGAGATAAGTTCCGGGGTTGGGAAGGAAAAGTGGTGACGGACAGGAAGTGAAGCAGAACCCGCATCATTGTTCTGGACCTTAATAAAAAAAAACTACTGTTGTTACAATATTTTAAACTACGAAAATGGCGGCTTTTGCGCTCGGTTTTGATTGGTTTAGGAACTTGTCACTTCCGTTTCTGGTGTTTCCGGTGAGTCCCCGCCCCACGGTTGAAATGAAAATGACTTTTTGAAAACAACAAAGGACCCTTTGTTGTGTTGTTGTGTTTAGTATTCTGCCCGTCTGGTCTGGTATTTAGCTGAGTGTAGAGTGTTACAATATTTAAAACTACGAAAATGGCGGCTTTTGCGTTCGGTTTTGATTGGTTTAAGATTTTGTCACTTCCGTTTCCGGTGTTTCCCCGCCCAACGGTTGAAATGAAAATGCTTTTTTGAAAACAACAAAGAACCATTTTGTTGTGTTTAATATTGTGTTATAGTTTAGTTGTAAAGCGTAATAGAGAGAAATACATGTAAAAATATATAAATTTTAATTCATCCAGTGGGCGTGTCCTTGCCGGCTTTTACATACGCCATGATTGTGCCACAGGCGACAGAAGCAGCAAGTCATCCTGACGGCGGTAATTTCCTTTTCCAGCTCCTGGGCTGTACTTCTGCTCGACCGGAGCAAGGTGCAGTCTTAGTCGGCAGCGAGTGGAAGAAGTTGTGTGCTTGTGGCCGCGTTTCTTTGCCATTTTACGCTTCCTGAAAGCAAATTACAACACATGGATACTCCAATTGTGAACATGGAGGCGAAGAAGATGTTGCTGAGCCACGCGAAGACCTTGAGGCTTCACACCGGGAATTTGGTCAACAGAACTCGGCTGAAGAAGAAATGTCCGTGCTCCCCCAGCGAAGAGGTAAACTCTTACCGTTGACGTCGGTGTAATAAATCCATATTTAATGAGCTAGCAGCGCAGGTGTGGAACTAACGGCTAATGGCTGGTCGCGTGCACCAGTGCCACCTGAGGTGGGGTTGGGGGTCACATGACTGAGTAAACATGACGCGTGGAAAAATGCATGCAGACTTTTCCAAACCTCAAACCTGTTAGTTAGCTAGTTAGCAGAAAATACACCATACTTATGTGTTGGATATTTTCAACTTACGTCGAATAGCTAAGGTTGTTTACCTTAATGAAACATTTATGGGACCTTCTGCAAACCTTTGGGAAGAATATTTCATTTCCATTGTGCAAATAATGCAACAGGAATGTTAATGCTTTCTTATATATCTGGCGGCCAAACGTGGATTAATGGCATAATCTGGGAGAAAGTATGACAAACTTCAAGTTGAAGTGTTGAGTTTAGAAGGAAAGGCAAGAACCAAGGAACTAAAAAGTGGCTACAATATGACGGATGAAGTGCTGTCACTTTAAAATAAGGTACACCAAAAGACAGTAGTTACAAAGGAACCTATGAAGAACTAATGAGAAACCGAAGACTAAGACATACATTTAGAGTAGTTACTGAGGAACTAAGGGACCTACATTTAGAGTAGTTGTAGCAGAACTAATGAGTAGAGTAGTTACTGAGGAACTAAGGCACATTAACTTAAAGTAGTTAAGGAACTAATTTACTGAGCAAATAGTGAATAGTAGTGGGAAGTTACTGAGAACTGAGGTACATTAATTTAGAGTAGTTGCTAAGGAACTAATGAAGAACTAACAAGGAACTAATTACTAAGCTACATTTACATTCGTTACTGGGGAACTAATGAACTGAGCAACTAAGTAGTAGTTGCTGAGGAACTAAGGGACCTATGTACATTTAGAGTAGTTACTGAGGAACTAAAGGACCTACATTTAGAGTAGTTACTGAGGAACTAATGACTAGAGTAGTTACTGAGGAACTAAGGGACCTATTATATTTACTTACTGAGGAACTAATGGGTAGAGTAGCTACTGAGGAACTAAGGGACCTATTATATTTAGTTACTGAGGAACTAATGGGTAGAGTAGCTACTGAGGAACTAAGGGACCTACATTTAGAGCAGTTACTGAGGAACTAATGGATAGAGTAGTTACTGAGGAACTAAGGGCCGTAGTACATTTAGAGTAGTTACTGATGAACTAATGAGTCGATTCGTTACTGAGGAACTAAGGGACCTAAATTTAGAGTAGTTACTGAGGAATTAAGGGACCTACATTTAGATCAGTTACTGAGGGCCGTAGTACATTTTGAGTAGTTACAGATGAACTAATGAGTCGAGTAGTTACTGAGGAACTAAGGGACCTACATTTAGAGTTGTTACTGAGAAACTAATGAGCAGAGTAGTTTCTTAGGAACTAAGGGACCTACATTTAGAGTAGTTACTGAGGAACTAATGAATGGAGTAGTTACTGGGGATCTAGGGGATCTACGACATTTAGAGTAGTTATTGAGGCACAAATGAGTAGAGTAGTTACTTAGGAACAAAGAGACCTACATGTAGAGTAGTTACTGAGGACCTAATGGGTAGAGTAGTTACTGAGGAACTAAGGGACCTAGTACATTTTAGAGTAGTTACTGAGGAACTAATGGGTAGAGTAGCTACTGAGGAACTAAGGGACCTACATTTAGAGTAGTTACTGAGGAACTAAGGAGGTGCCGTGCATGTCTGGATCTCCGCTATGGATCACTTATATTTGATTACCGAGTAAATGCATGATGCAAGAAACACTTCCTGTCTCTTCGTGCATTCCATGGGGGTATTCGTCCCGGACCACCACAAATACATCAATGAATGTATGGGAATGTATACTGTAGGTTTCCCCAGTGGGAAATATTCCTCATGTAAAAATCCCCCCCCCCCTCCACAAGCATCCAGTGGGTGTACACATACACAGTAATGCTATCCTTCACAGCAACTCGCGCTCCAATGACTTCATCTGTCCACGTGTTGCATTCCTCACAGATGGCTTCCACACGCCCGTCTTTTCAGGCATTGATAACCACTCAAAAGTGACTTGACATACTTTGATGGCATCCGCCCAATAAACGTACAGTACTGGTGGAGAGCAACATGTGGTCCAGATGTTGCATAAAGACATTCCTTCTTTTGTCCACGCCTGCTAACCAGACCTTCTCTTCCAGCTTCAAGAGTGCATTCAGGCTACGCTGAGCAGCTGGGTGTCCACGACGCAACCCCTCATGGAGGTGAGGTGACCTCGGCGGGGTCAGACGGCGGTCTGAGCGGCCGTGTGTTGTTGACTTGTCCGATCATGTGAGGATTCTGACGTGATGAACTTCAAACGATGCCTCCAGGCGTCCTGAAAAGAAGCTGTCACGGCCAATGTTCATGCAGTGGCGGATATCGGTCAGGAGGCGCCATTCCAACAGTCGGGGTGGGACGGGGGACGGGGTGGTCGATTCATGGCCACCTTGTTTGGCGGTGGAATGTCAGCATGCTTTGATCATACATGGATATCCTAAGGGAGCTTTTTTATCTTGCTGACCTCAGCGAATGTGCTGTTGGACTCAAATGGCAATGGGCGGGGTTTAACGTGTGCGATGCGGCCATGCGTACGCTACACGAGTCCAGCCAAGTCCTTAAGTCATGCTTGGTAAATGTTTGCTAAAGGTACACATCCTATTCCGCTTACCACCATAATGTGCTTCATGCAGATTCTTTTTAGTTGAATAAAAAAGACACAGGCCTCACAGCTAGGAGACCCTAGTTCAATTCCACCCTCTGCCATCTCTGTGTGGAGTTTGCACGAATGAATGAATGAATAATATTAATATGAGGCTGCACGGTGGTCGAGTGGTTAGCACGCAGGCCTCACAGCTAGGAGACCCAAGTTCAATTCCACCAATTGCATGTTCTCCCCGTGCATGCGTGGGTTTTCTCCGGGTACTCCGGTTTCCTCCCACATTCCAAAAACATGCTAGGTTAATTGGCTAACTCCAAATTGTCCATAGGTATGAATGTGAGTGTGAATGGTTGTTTGTCTATATGTGCCCTGTGATTGGCTGGCCACCAGTCCAGGGTGTACCCCGCCTCTCGCCAAGAAGACAGCTGGAATAGGCTCAACATAATCGTCCATCCATGTTTAGCTATCTATCTCTCATTGCAAGTTAACTTGATTGCAATTGTTGCTGCTCAGGGTGGCCCAACCACTTTATTTTCCGCCTTTATTTTACCCCCGCGTCTCGCCCGATGACAGCTGGGATAGGCTCAAGCACCCGCCGCGACCCTCGTGAGGATAAGCGATAGAAAATGAATGAATGAAAAAAAGACACAATGGCCGAAATACTTTTTAGTTGAAGAAACCAACCTTGCTTTTCTTGTGGTTCAGGACCTGCCAGACACGCTGGACTGCAACATCCCCCAGGCCACAGACGCCATCATACCTGAGGAGAGGGAAGAGCTGAAGGTTTCAGGTCTGTACTGGTAATCCTTGTCTTACCAGTAAATACTGATGAAAGACCAAGATGGCAATGGAATGCTCATGAAGTTTTTCTACTTCATTTTTGCTGATTGGAGCGTGAAACTGTTGGTTTTTCACATTTTATGACGTCCTGATTTTAGGGTTTTTATTATCTGTGATCCAGAATGATCAAAACGATTAAGACTTTATTGATTTCACACTCGACCGTAATAAACACATATAGTAGAAGTAGACTTCCTTATTTAGAAAATATAAGTATATATAAAACCTGTTAATGACCTCATTATCTGAAACTTGTGGTTGCGTGGTTTAACACGAGATTACGACATTTGAACTACATTTGTAGGTCAGAGAAGTGGAAAAAGCATAATCGGTTAGCTTTAATAGAGAAAATAAGCTATTTAATACATAAGTTTCTATAAATGAACCAGTCATGATGTGCTATATATATCACTATATTGACACTTACTATGGTACCCATTATGGCATTGGATGCTCATATCACCGTGTACTTCGGTACGTGAGAAAAAAATAAAAATAAATAATAAAAAATAATTACAAAATATAAATTAAAAAAATTAAAAACACATTTTTAATTTAAAACATTTATAAAATCAAATTTAAAACAAAAACTAACAAAAAAAATACAAGGATGAAGAGTCTTGATGTCTTGATGTGCTATATATATCACTATATTGACACTTACTATGGTACCCATTATGGCATTGGATGCTCATATCACCTCCTACTTTGGTACGGGACAAAAAATAAAAAAACAGAAAAAAAAACTAAAATAAAATTAATAAAATAAATTAATGAATAAAATAAATTTGGTAAATACAAACATGAAGAGTCTTGAACCAGTCATGATGTGCTATATATATCAGTAAATATCACAAAAAATATATATATTTTTTTTTAAATGAAGTTAAAAAAATAAAAAATATAATATAAATATAATATTAAAATAATTTAAGATAAAAAATATAATAAAATATAAAAACAATAATTTGAATTATATTAGGAAAGCAGGAAGTGAACAAATGTAACAGTTACTGATTGTAAAAGTACCAGATGGAGGGGTAGGATTTAATAAGCTTTGCTTCTTCCTACTCCTTTTGGACATGTGGAACTGGGAACTGATTATGGGATGCACTCAATTGTAATCTGATGCATGTTCAAATGAAATAAAACCATTACCATTACCATAAATGACTTCAGGATGGATGGACAGGAATTGATGTTAGTTCAGCTGGAGTACGGCCATAACAGAACCCTGTGTTATAATGAGGATTATTACTATAATTATAATTATTGCCTGTTATGAGATAATTCAAACCTGTAATAATATCAAGAGCCCAGCCAGAAATCGGTATGCGGATCAAAAAGATCAGGAAAATCAGGCAAAAGCTGAAAAGAAACAAACAAAAAATAATTGTTGACAAAGACGGCGTGCGTTAAAGCCAGCGTAGGCTACAGGTCACCAGTGTCCTTGAATGCAGGGGCCCCGCCCACAGATACCACACGGGAATGCACAAAGATAAGATTTAATGACGTTATTAACGGCTAATGTGTGCATTTGTTCCGTGCAAATTGATTCATGCTAGCACACTGCCAGTTAGCACACACGTCAAGCAGCCACGCCCGTCTTATTTGACCTTCTTGTTTCGTGTTCTTCCTGTCTTAGTTTAAACAGTACATGAGGAAACTATTTCATGAAGATTAATTTGATCGCTTTAATATCCCAGCCACCAAATTACACAGTTTTGTGGGAAAAGGAATCAGTCGTTGTGGACCACGGCTTTAACTTGAAATTTTTAAACTGGTTTGTATTTAGTTCCTTTACTAATGTTTATGCTCGAACATGCTTCATTTAGGCCAGGGGTCTCAAACTTGGGTCTCCTAGCTGTGAGGCCTACGTGCTAACCACTCATCCAATGTGCAGCCTCATATTAATATCATTCATTCATTCATTTTTTTTCAAACCGGAGTACCCGGAGAAAACCCACGCATGCACGGGGAGAACATGCTATTGGTGGAATTGAACTTGGGTCTCCTAGCTGTGAGGCCTACGTGCTAACCACTCGACCACCGTGCAGCCTCATATTAATATCATTCATTCATTTCTTTCAAACCGGAGTACCCGGAGAAAACCCACGCATGCACGGGGAGAACATGCAAACTCCACACAGAGATGGCCGAGGGTGGAATTGAACCCTGGTCTCCTTGCTGTGAGGTCTGCGCGCTAACCACTCAACCGCCGTGCAGCCCCGATAATTATCAGACATCCCTAAAAAAAAAAAAAGAAAAAAAAAAAAAAGATGAAATACAGCCATTAAATTGCACACAGAAAGGGGCGTTGCAAGTGAGGGAGAGAAGGAGAAAGAGCATGTTCAAAGATCCAATCTTTACCCTTCATGACGGTCCACTTTCTGAGCGTTTTACTTCACTTTCACTTTCTTTGACGCACTTCCGAGGTAATTGGTCTCACCCTTGAGAGACGTTGCAAAGGGGAAAAAGTTGCCTCATTAGAACAAGTACGGAATTGATCAATGAAGTATGAAATGTAGTAAATGTAGTGACAAAAGCCACTAAGACTCGCTTTGCTTTCCAGCCAAACTCTTCCTGTTTGAGTCGGGTCAGTCGTCCATCAGCGACGCCGTGGAGATGGGTAAGCATCAGCACGGCGTTACAAAGAAAGACATGGCGGTGCTCACCGCTCCCTCTCGCCGTCTTCTCTCTAGCCTGCCAGACGCTGGCCGTGTCCCAGCTGGACTCGGTGATCATCGCGCCGCGCGGCCTCCTGGGCGGTGACAGCCAAACCTTGGCTCCCCTTCAGCCGGTGTGGGAGGAGCTGGAGGCGCTCGTGCGCAGCCGGAAGATCGCCGCCATCGGCACCTCCGACCTGGACAAAGACCTGCTGGAGCAGCTCTACAACTGGGCTCAGGTAACCGCTGGTCTCCATTTGGAACACAGGAAGCTGGATTTGATCAATGTTTTAGCTAACATTTAGCACAGGGGTCTCAAACTCAATTTACTTGGGGGCCACTGGAGCTCGGGTCTGGGTGAGACTGGGCCGCATCAGGTTTAAAAAAAAAAACGCATTTATTAAAAACAAAAAAAATTTAAAAACGGTAGCCTTCAAGTTATTTCCTTTAAACTTAAATAGCCAAAAACTTACCACTTCCACACAGATAGGGAGGATAACAGTTATTTAACCTTTAACATGAACATTAATCAAACGTAATAATTTTTTTCTGGGTACATGATACCATACAGCATCCATATCAAACTAACATTAAACTTTCATATCAAGGCGGGGGCCTCAAACTAGTGTCCTGCGGGCCACATTTGGCCCGCGGGCCGCGTGTTTGAGACCGCTGCTCTACGTTATGTAACCTGTTGACTTAGACTGGCGAAGTCTACTGCGACCTAAACGGTAGCCTTCAAGTTATTTCCTTTTAAACTTAAATAGCCAAAAACTTACCACTTCCACACGGATAGGGAGGATAACTATTAACAGTTATTTAACCTTTAACGTGAACATTAATCAAACGTAATAATTTTTTCCGGGTACATGATACCATACAGCATCCATATCAAACTAACATTAAACTTTCATATCAAGGCGGGGGCCTCAAACTGGTGTCCTGCGGGCCACATTTGGCCCACGGGCCACGTGTTTGAGACCCCTGCTCTACGTTATGTAACCTGGTGAAGTCTACTGTGGGGATTCTGAAAGTAAAAAAAACAAAACAGAAAATCTGCCTATTTAAGCTAATTTTATTGCCTAAATGAAGCATTTTCAACAATAAAATAGCTGAAGACCTAACATACAAATGAAGGCATTCAGAAGATGCGTTCAAAGGAGTGATATGTAGTATTCTACACTGGTCACTAGGTGTCAGTAATGTTATATAGAGACAATGACCATCGTGGAAAGTACTGTGCAGAACAGGAATTTCTAAACAATGTGTCGTTTTCTCATGTCTACTGTATGGGGCTATTAGGAGTCTAAATGTGACTATAGGGGTGTTATTTCATGTCTGGAGGGCTCTAATACTGTAGAAGGTCTGAAACAGGATTTTGAGACCCCTGATTTAGCATATAAGACTTAGTTATTACTGTTGCCATGGTAGCCATAGTGTTAGCATTGTGTTATTTCTATCTGTGTCGCTACGACAACCAGGTCAAGCCCAGCAGCAACCAAGTGAACCTGGCATCCTGCTGCGTAATGCCCCCCGACCTGACCGCCTTCGCCAAGGAGTTCGACATCCAGCTCCTGACGCACAACGACCCCACTGGTGCGATTTCCGATTTCTGCGCATTGTCGCCGCACATGCTTGATTATAGCACCTTCGTTTCGGTTTCGTCTTTGCAGAGCTGATATCAGCCGCCACGTTCCAGGAGGCCATGCGGGAGGGGACGCAGCATCTCAGCGTGGGCGACTGGAGCCTGGAGTGGGTCCTGCGCTACTCCGTCATCGTCAAGAGCCGGGGCATCATTAAGGCCATGGGGTACCTGTTCAGCGCCAGGAAGGCGGACCTCTAGCACACGCCTGACCGGAAACGACGACGATGACGACTACGACGACACATGCAGATTTGTCTCTCTGTTTTTTTTGGAACGTGGATGCTGCCAATCAACTTGAACTGTGGACTCAGTTTACTGTAAATTAAGCGTAATGCTGCACAGTTATCATCCTATTTTTACTTCTTTCAATCCGAACATGGAGTATTCATGAAGGCCTCAAGACACTACTTCACCTTTTCCGCTGATACAAGTTGCTTTTTCACATGATACAAGCGGTCAGGCACCAAAGTTATACCTCCAAATGCCAGCCATCGATGCTACCAAGACCCCATGTGACAAAAAGCAGCCGTTATTTGTGTCAAACTTTATAATACGTCTTCTCTAAATGTAGTTTCAGGAAGTGAATATGGCCTTCTAACGTGTACTTTTTACCGCTGGACGACATCTTTAAGCGTCTTAACTGTTGAAATGTGAAGTGCCTGGCAGCGGATCCTCATTGTCCTCAAACATGCTTTTGTCGCCATCTAGCGGTAAATGTGTATCATTACAGTGCGTGAGTCAGGTATTTTTTTCCAATATAATAATTTGCAGCATTTTTGTAAAGCTAAATGACAAGTCTGATTTTACTCATGCATGTGAAATTTGCATTCCTCAATTCAGAAAAAAAAACATTCTGAAGTCGATATTGTTATACCATCGATATTGAAATTTAATCTCTTTTGTCATGCTAACATTTTACTGATTTGTTGAGCATTTTTGTGATTTGGGTTATTATGTTATCTGTGTGTGTTTGTTTTTTTTAACAGCTCCAGTGATGGTGGAATGCATTTTTATATTTATGAATCATAAGTGATATGATCTGGAAAGTGACTAAAGAAACTCTCTATTGTACCGTAAACATATATCTGTAAATCACAAATGAGCTTTATTAAAATATTACTCAAATATGCGTAGTGTTGGTTTTCTTCGGTTTTTCTTACTTTTATTTAATAAATGATTTTAAACACAACTTGACATATGAATATACAGTACGTCCCACAATTAGTAGCCGAGTATCTTGTATAGATTGCTTTGGTCTAGTCTAGTTGTGAGAATTTTGCATCTTTAAAGAAACTGTTTCTTTTGGCTTGCCTCCCGAACGGCTCCTTTTGAGTTTTTTGTCGCTTGACCAAAATATGTTATTTATTTGTAATGGAACATTATAATTATTATCCAGTAAATATTTAAATCATTGAATAAGCTAAATAATTTTTAAAATGTTTATTAATTGGCGTTGGGTTATCGGCAATGAGCAGTTCCACACACATGTTTATTACTGCTTCATTTCATTCATGTATTGAACGTCTTTATCCGGGTATTTTATATGTTCTTCTGTGCCCAGTGTGAGTTAATTGAGCTAAACATGTACACCAACAGAAAACACAGAGCAAAGCAAAAACAACTTTAAACACTCCAAACGTCCGTCACATTATAGAATTGACTATCTGAACCGAATCATTCTCGAACGACCCATAACTAGTTCCGTCTCCAAACCGGAAGTAAGTGTCAAGCAAGATGGTGGCCACCCGGAGGGGCGTTCGCGTGAGTTCTCCGACTAAAACAAACGTCGAACAGCCCTCCGAAGATAAGGTAAGTTTTTTAGCAATGTCAATTTAAACACCACACTCCCACGTTTGGCTTTAAGTTGTTTTTTAGAGCACTTTTTGCTCGTGTCTCGATCAGTTGATTTTATAGAGCGCGTGGCTGCCCTAGCTCACGTGGTCTGTTTGGTTTGTTAGCTTCGAACATTTGCTACGACTTCAATAAATAAGTATTAGTTATTTCTCGATTAACTAATAATGACCGATAATACACTTGAACAATATAGTTGTTTTTTTTTAATGAATATCAACGACATGTTTTTTTTTTTACATGACTCATTTATTTCGTTGCAGTTCGTTATTATGGGTTTGCATGCGTAACAATTCACAGTAACTGAAGATGGTACAAGATCTCGCGAGATTAAAAATGTGAAAAGACTTGGTGCGGATATCATGCCCGGTGCTAGCTTTAGCCTTTTACATTGAGATTTAGCACTATAGCATTATAGCATTTAACAAACAATGTAATAGTAATCATAATAAATGTACTGTTATTGTTTTTGTTGCCATTTTTGTTGTAATATTTTCTTCTTTCTTCATCACGCAGGCCACTCCATCCACTGGAAGAAGAACCAGGAGTGCTGCTCCACAGGTGGACAACCCCACTGTGAGCCAGCTTCAAGAATCCGATGTGTGGACGTCCACGTTGAAAAGATGCACCAGAGCCTCCAGACTCCACAGCCCGGAGCAGCCTTGCACTCCCGTGGGCTCCATCCACGAATCAGACGTATCCGACCTGGAATCCTGCTGCTCCGATGTGAACGTCGGACCTGTGAGACGAAGCAGCAGAAGGAGACCTCCTAGTAAAGTAAATCAAGAAGATGACATTTCCGAAGCGGAGTCGTGTTCGTCTCTCGTCCTGAAAAACGTGAGAAGCACAAGGAAGATGGCGGTGGACAAGAAGTTAGCATCCAGTAGCTCTGCGGTTTCTGATGATGAAGCACCAACAAGAAGCAGGAGAGTCCATCACACAAAAGAGTCAAAGTCAGACGCGGAATCCTGCTCTTCTGCGGTATCGCCCACAAGAACTCGCCGCAGCACGAGGAAAAAACTCATACCTGACCCAGAACTAGAAGATGAGACCAAAGACAGCATGGTGGACTTGGTTCCTGAGTCCTACCAGAGAGTGACTCGAAGTCAAAGAAAAAGCGTTGTGACCAGAAGGTCCGCCAAGAGACCTCAAGAGGACTCTGAGTTTTCCGACGCTGAGAGCAGCACTTCGAGCGTCTTCGAGGATTCTCGCTCTGAAGTCCGTCGAAGTACCAGAAAACGAAATCCACCACGCCCCATTCCCATGAACCTGGACGAGGTCTCGGTAGGTTCTCCCACACTGAGAAGGACAACAAGAAGAACGACGACAGCACCTGAGAAGTCATGTGACTCTGAGAGCTTTGATTCCGGTCCAGACTACAGCGTCTCCACATGGGACAAGACCCGATCCTCCAGGTCTAAGACTGTGGAGTCGGACTCCGACGTAACCGAGGGAGGCGGGACGCCTTGCAGCAGCCGCAGCGGATCGGGGAGCAGCCGGCGCCGCGCTCCGGTGTCCATGATGAAGGAACTTGTTGTAGTTCTGGAGAACACCGTCGAGGAACTGATGGACAACTCGGTTCTGGAGAGCACGGTGGTCGCTGAAGATGCTGATGGGACGCTGCTGGAGGAGGACGCGACCAAAGCTGCTCAGATGGAAGACATTGCACCTGAAGATGAAGAAGAGAAGAAAGCTCCACCAAGGAATAGTAAAGAAGACTCTGGTACTGAGGCTGCAGTGGCGTCTACAGGAAAGCACGGCGAGCTGTCTGTTGAAGACCAGGATGAAGACGCCTCGCCAGTGGAAGTGGAAACCGAGGAAACGGAGAAGAAGCTTCAACGTGCCTCTGACGACAAAGCAGACCAGCAGGGCGAGCCGTCTGCTGAAGAACCTGCTGAAGAACCAAAGGAAGGAGACGCCTCGGTGGAAGTGATGGACGAAACTGAGGCTTCTTCCACACAGCCGAGGAGTAACGATGTGGAGGAGGAGATCATGAGCACGCAGACCAAAACCCCACATGATGTTTCAGGAGAAAGGCTTGGTGACATGGAGGACACGGCGACGTCTGAAGCTCCACCGAAACACGAAAAAGCTTCTCTTAAAACTTTCAGCCTCATGGTGAGCAGTGACGATGATGATGATGATGATGATGACGAAGAAGAGGAGGAGGACTACATCTCAGAGGAAGAGGAGAATGGAGGAGAAAGACCAAGTATCTCCAAGAAGCCCAAAGACACGATGGAGTCCGTGGAAGGCTTGTTCATGGTGGACACCAGGACCGGGGAGGACGTGTATGAGGACTACACGTTGGAGCGACTCACCAAGGAGGAACTGGTTGGCGGGAAGCACGACGACGACGAGGAGGAGGAGTTTGTGGACGAAGAAGGAAGTGATGACAACGGCGAAGCAGACCTCAGCTTGACGAGCGAGAATCACTGGTTGTAAGTCCAACACGTAAAGACCTCCATGGTCTCATGGAGCTCCTACAGGAATCATCACACTGGGGTGGAATATTCCAGCCTGGGCTCCATCTGATCCGGGATCAGTGCTGGGTTCCCATACCAGCCTGATTTACCTTTGGGAACCTGCTGATGAAAGTCAGCATATGTAGCTACAAAAATGTCAGCAAAAGTAGCCAGAAGAATATCAGCAAACGTAGCGAGAAGAACATCAGCAAATAAAACCAAAAAGATGAGGTAGATAAAATATCAGTAAAGTTAGCTAAGGGTATCAGCAGAAGTAGCCAGAAGAATATCAGCAAATTAGCCAGAAGAATATCGGAAAATGTAGCTAGAAGAACATCAGCAAATAAAGCCGAAAAGGTGAGGTAGATAAAATAATATCAGTAAAGTTAGCTAAGGCTATCAGCAGAGGTAAGAAGAATATCAGCAAACGTAGCCAGTAGAGTATCAGAAAATGTAGCGAGAAGAACATCAGCAAATAAAACCAAAAGGTGAGGTAGATAAAATATCAGTAAAGTTAGCTAAGGCTATCAGCAAACATAGCCAGAAGAATATCAGCAAACGTAGCAAAAAGAATATCGGCAAATCTAGCCAAAAGAATATCAGCAAACGTAGCTAGAAGAACATCAGCAAATAAAACTAAAAAGATGAGGTAGATAAAATAATATCAGTAAAGTTAGCTAAGGGTATTAGCAGAGGTAGCTAGAAGAATATCAGCAAATGTAGCCAGAAGAATATCCACAAACATAGCTAAAAAACTATCAGCAAACGTAGCTAGAAGAACATCAGCAAATAAAACCAAAAAGATGAGGTCGATAAAATAATATCAGTAAAGTTAGCTAAGGGGTAGAGGTCGCTAGAAGAATATCAGCAAACGTAGCTAGAAGAACATCAGCAAAAAAACCCCAAAATGGTAAGGTAGATAATAATATCAGTTAGCTAAGGGTATCAGCAGAGGTAGCTACAAGAATATCATCAAACGTAGCTAAAAGACTATTAGCAAACGTAGCCAGAAGAATATCAGCAAACGTAGCCAGAAGACTATCAGAAAATGTAGCTAGAAGAACATCAGCAAATAAAGCCAAAAGGTGAGGTAGATAAAATAATATCAGTAACGTTAGCTAAGGCTATTAGCAGAGATAGCTAGAAGAATATCAGCAAACGTATAGTATTTGTCTCCACACACACAAAAACCGGTCACAACATGAAAGTTGCCGGGCTGCCACAAATACCTACTTACCAGTATAGAGGGGTTGACTACAGCCACATGTTAAAAAAAGAACAGGAATGACGATGTCTTGGTTTGCTGATATTCTTTTGTCGTGGTTGCGTAATAAAGCAAATGGAGGTCAGCTAGCAGAATGGCAGTGAAAGGTCGACTCCCGCACGCCACGGTCAGGGTGTCGCTGTACCAAATGCGTCCCATGTCCGAATCCTGACGAGTCTTCTGGCGTGGAGCCGTTTGACTCGGATTAGGAGTTGTTCATTGAGAAATGATCCGTAACTCGTTCGGTTTGTGTAGGAAGAACATGTCCAGCAGCATCGACCCGGGCATCGACATGAAGCAGCTCGGCGGTCTCTACATCACGTTGGACGGTGGCAAATCAAAACCTGGTCCCGGTGCTGCCAAGAGACCCAAGAAAAAGAACAATTCCCAAGATGAGGTAAAATACCCACGTCGATTTCACGACTCGGTTCACGGCGTCCATGACAGCCGCTGCTTTTCTCGTTGCAGCTGATGAAGAAGAGCGTGATGGGTCCGGACTTCGAGAAGAAGGACTCAGTTCCTCCGTACAGAGAATCCAAACAAGTCCTGAAAAAAAAACACAGAGTAAGTTGTGGACCTTAGAACCTCTCAGAAGATCTGCAGCACCGTTCATCTCAAAATCTCCTCATCTTCTCAGGTGGAGCGTGAAAAGTCCACAGGTGACAGCTGGTTCAACATGAAAGCTCCTGAGCTCACCAAGGAGCTTCAAGGAGATCTTCAGCTCCTGAAGATGAGAGGATCCCTGGATCCGAAAAGGTTCTACAAGAAGAACGACCGAGATGGCTTCCCCAAGTACTTCCAGGTGTGTGTGTGTGTGTGTTTACCTGTCGATTCCCGACCATCATGAAACTCCGTGTGGATCCAGGTGGGCACTGTGGTGGACAACCCGGTGGACTTCTATCATTCCCGCGTTCCCAAGAAGCAGAGGAAGAGGACCATGGTGGAGGAGCTTCTGGCCGATGCCGAGTTCAGGCAGTAAGTCCTAACCCACGCCGGACGACAGGAAGTGTCCTCCAACGTAAACAGGAAGATGACAACATGGCAACTCTTCTTCTCTTTGCAGCCAAAACAAGAAGAGGTACCACGACATCGTAGCCGAGAAAGCGGCTCAGGCGGCGGGAAAACACCGCAAGTTCAAGAAGAACCGATTCCATAAGAAATCGGAGAAAGTCAGGAAGTGAGGCGGCCATGTTTGTTGTCAGGAACAATCATATTTAAACCTGCACACAAATCATTTTTCCATAAAAGGATTTATTCATTCGTGATCATGTTGACTTGCTGGTGGACTTTCCCAAGCCAACCATGGCACAGACTTGATAGCAAGACCAGCTTAATTTTAAAGTAAATGTATCTGACCCTGAACTCTAAATGTACCTGAACCCTAACCCTAAAAATACCCGACGCCCCCCTGCTGGGTGCTGACATTAAAGGGTGTATTTCTAGCAAGAAGTTGCTGTGGTCTTTGTTTGTTGGTACGTGACGTAGCGATGTCAATACGTGACGTTGAGTAATACGGGAAAATACATTTTGGGAATGTATTGTTAATGAAGTTGTACAATGACAACTTCAAAGTTCAATAAAATCCAACACGATTTTTACTTTTGTGATATTTAAATAAAAACTAACAATAACATATAAAAAAATAAACTATAAAATATATTTAATACAAGCTTAATGAGTATCGTTTTGTTGTCCCTCCAACCCTAATACTCTAGCCCTAACCCTCTAAACCTAAACCCCCAGCCCTAATCCTCTAACCCTAACCCTCTAAACCCTAACCCTCCAGCTCTAACCCTCCAGCTCTAACCCTCCAGCCCTAACCCTCCAGCCCTAACCCTCCAGCCCTAACCCTCCAGCCCTAACCCTCCAGCCCTAACCCTCCAGCCCTAATCCTCCAGCCCTAACCCTCCAGCTCTAACCTTCCAGCCCTAACCCTCCAACCCTAAACCCCCAGCCCTAATCCTCCAGCTCTAACCCTCCAGCCCTAACCCTCTAGCCCTAACCCTCTAGCCCTAACCCTCTAGCCCTAATCCTCCAACCCTAACCCTCCAGCTCTAACCCTCTAGCCCTAACCCTCTAGCCCTAATCCTCCAACCCTAACCCTCCAACCCTAACCCTCCAGTTCTAACCCTCCAGCCCTAACCCTCTAGCCCTAATCCTCCAGCTCTAACCTTCCAGCCCTAACCCTCTAGCCCTAACCCTCCAACCCTAAACCCCCAGCCCTAACCCTCCAGCTCTAACCCTCTAGCCCTAACCCTCCAGCCCTAACCCTCCAACCCTAACCCTCTAGCCCTAACCCTCTAGCCCTAACCCTCTAGCCCTAACCCTCCAGCTCTAACCCTCTAGCCCTAGTCCTCTAACCCTAATCCTCTAAACCCTAAACCTCCAACCCTAACCCTCCAGCTCTAACCCTCCAGCCCTCACCCTCTAGCCCTAAACCTCTAGCCCTTAGCCTCTAGCCCTAACCCTAATCCTCCAACCCTAATCCTCTAAACCTTAACCCGAACTCCTTAACCTCCAACCCTCTAACCTGTAACTCTCACCCCAACCTCTAATCCAAACCTGAACCTCTGACCCTGTAACTCTAACCCTAACCCCTCAGCCCCTAATTCTCAGCCTCTAACCCTAACCTCTAACCCCTCAATCCTTACCCTTTACCCTCTAATCCTAACCCCTACCCTCTCTAATCTAACCCTAACCATCTGTCCTAACCATAACCTCTGAACCCTAACCCTCCTTCCTAACCCTAACCATCCTAATCCTACCCTCTCTAACCCCAACCCTCCTTCCCAACCCTAATCCATAACTCTGTTCCTAAACCCGAACCCTAACAATTATTTTTATTATTTTTGATGTTTTTTTGACTCAATCTGCTTTGGCATCATTTATTTTTTTTAATTATTAGCATGAACGACACAGCAAGATTTCTTTTTTGGCATTTTGGAGCCATGCTGCTTTTCTCCTAATGTATCAATTCCTTTTGTGTCCTTTGTCTACCTGCGTGTGCTGTGATGATCTGCGGCTTCCATCCTTCCCACGCGTACACGAACACGCACACGCACACGAACACGCATTAACCACGCCGCTCTTTTCATTCCCACATGAATTCACATGCAGCTTTAGAGAGACAAAAGACAAATGTCTCGTCTTGGCTTTGAACATCACCCCTGCAGCATGGCGGCTTTGCAAGCGGGCCCGTTAGAGATGGGAATTACCATCAAATGGACGGGAAATGGAATGCCTGAGTCTCACGGGGATCTGCGGGTTAACGAGGTGTGTGTTTTCCTGTGTGTGTCTGTGTGTGTAGAGTCTGCTTTGTACTTAACAGCATTTGTTTTTGTTACGTCCGGCTCTGACCAGAAGGTTAAAGGTCACTCCCGGGGTCCAACGACACGCTGTGCGTCAGCAGGATCCTCTGGACCCGGCTGTGGATCTGCTCCCAGTATGATGGACTGGACTCACTGGTCTGCAGCCTAGAGAGGGCGAACAACAGAGAAAAATGTCATGTGATATGTGCAAGGATACATCATGATTAGAAAGAGTTCTCTTTGCTACAGTGTAAGTGTTCTTTCGTCCATTAGAGGGCGCCACAGTCCCATGTAAAACTATTCCCAACTTGAATGGAAAGGACATGAGGTGTCTTGTGTTCCTTCCACAAATTCTGCTAAATCCCACGTTCACCACAGACAATGGTCACAAAAGGACGTCCACCTGCGTGCTCAGTGACATCGCTGTGGTTGTTTAGTCAGTGGTGGATAATTATTATGATTATTTTGTTCCTTTGGTTGTGTAAAGATAGAATTTATATTGGAGACTTTCTTCACTAAAACCTCAGTGAAATTAACCAGGCTCATTCAGCTTCTTATTTTGCAACAGGACATACATACATACATACATAAACATACATATATACATATAACATACACACATACGTACACACATCAATTTTTTAAACATACATGACCATATACATACATACATACATACATATGCACATACATACATTTAAGAACACATACATAAATACATAAACACATTAATACATATGCACATACATGCACACACATACATAAACACATACATACATATGCACATAAATACATATATACACACATACATACATACATAAACACATACATACATACACACACACAGACATACATACAAATTACATACAGACATACATACATACATACATACATACATACATACATACATACATACACACATTTTTAAACAAATACAAATAGACGGTGTGGACACTGAAAGGGTGAAGGGAAATACATTTCTGGGGATCACAATAGATGATCATAATCATAAGATAAAATATGACCTGGAAACTTCATATTACAAATATACAACATAAGGTGGCCAGAAATATTTCAAAAACAAACAAACAAACAAAATAACTTAAACTGTATTATGGAAAACAGGAAGTGAACAAATGTAACAGTTACTGATTGTAAAAGTACCAGATGGAGGGGTAGGATTTAATAAGCTTTGCTTCTTCCTACTCCTTTTGGACATGTGGAACTGGGAACTGATTATGGGATGCACTCAATTGTAATCTGATGCATGTTCAAATGAAATTAAACCATTACCACATACACACATACATACATATGCACATAATACATATATACACACATACATACATACATACATAAACACATACATACACACACAGACATGCATACAAATAACATACACGCATACGTACACATACATTTTTAAACACATACATACACACACATACATACATACATATGCACATACATACATTTATGAACACATACATACATAAATACATAAACACATTCATACATATGCACATACATACATTTATGAACACATACATACATAAATACATAAACACATTCATACATATGCACATACATACATACACACACATACATACATAAACACATACATATGCACATACACACAGACATACACACATACATATGTATGTATACATGTATGTGTATGTATGTATGTATACATTGTTTGTTATGTGCACATGTATGTATGTGTTTATGTATGTATGTATGTAAGTTTGCATGTATGTATGTATGTGCGTATGTATGTATGCATGCATGTATGTGCGTATGTATGCATGCATGCATGTATGTGTGTATGTATATATGTATATTGTATATATGTATGTATATGTGTATGTATATTTGTATGTATGTGCATATGTATATGTGTATATATATGTATGTATGTATATATGTATGTGCGTATGTATGTATGTATGTTTATGCATGTATGCATGCATGTATGTGTGTATGTATGTTTATGCATGTATGCATGCATGTATGTGTGTATGTATATATGTATGTATATTGTATATATGTATGTATGAGTATATATATTTGTATGTATGTGCATATGTATATATGTGTATATATAAGTATGTATATGTGTATAGATGTGTTTATAAATGTATGTGTGTATGTATATATGTATGTATATTGTATATATGTATGTATGAGTATATATATTTGTATGTATGTGCATATGTATATATGTGTATATATAAGTATGTATATGTGTATAGATGTGTTTATAAATGTATGTGTGTATGTATGTATGTATGTATGTATGTATGTATGTGCATATGTATGTGCATATGTATATATGTGTATATATAAGTATGTATATGTGTATAGATGTGTTTATAAATGTATGTGTGTATGTATGTATGTATGTATGTATGTATGTATGTGCATATGTATGTGCATATGTATGTCTGTATGTATGTAAGTATGTATAAGTGTATGTATAGATGTGTTTATAAATGTTTGTGTGTATATATGTATGTATGTATGTATGTATGTATGTATGTATGTATGTATGTATGTATGTATGTATGTATGTATGTATGTATGTATGTATGTATGTATGTATGTATGTATGTATGTATGTATGTATGTATGTATGTATGTATATGTTTATGTATGTGTTTATAAATGTATGTGTGCATGTATGCATGTTTGTAGTATGTATGTATGTATGTATGTATGTATGTATGTATGTATGTATGTATGTATGTATGTATGTATGTATGTATGTATGTATGTATGTATGTATGTATGTATGTATGTATGTATGTATGTATGTATGTATGTATGTATGTATGTATGTATGTATGTATGTATGTATGTATGTATGTATGTGTTAATAAATGTGTGCATGTATGTATGTGTGCATGTATGTATATGTGTATGTATGTTTTTATAAATGTATGTGTGTATATATGTATGTATGTATGTATGTATGTATGTATGTGTGTATATGTTTATAAATGTATGTGTGTATGTTTTTATAAATGTATGTGTGTATATATGTGTGTATGTATGTATAAATATATATGTGTATATGTTTATAAATGTAAGTGTGTATGTATGTGTGTGTATGTACATAAATAAACACATACAATAATACACATACAAACATATACATAAACACATACATACATACATAAACATACACATACACACGTACGTATATATGCTTTACATTGCAAATAGCATATTTACAATCCAAAGTCCTAACTTTACTTCCTGAGCTAGAATGCTTGTTGCTGTGTGGGGCATCACGTGTGCGACGATGCCATTATCGTCAGAAAAAAATGATCCTAATATTTAATTTTAATGCCCATATCAGACATTTAGATTACATCTTTTTCATTGATCTCATACTGTAATGTGTTGTGTCGGCACCAAAAAAAACCCCAATCAATTTTAAGGTACCAGGTAGTGCGGGGAGAAAAGGTGACATGATGAGGACGTGTGAAATAAAGAATGTCGTATCGCGTGTGAAACACAAATAATAAAGTCGCACATTCCACCTTATCAACACCCATTTGCTGCAAATTGGAAGGTGTTATGTTGGAAACTTCTTCTTCGTCTCCTCTTTCGTCCGCCTAACAAAGTCATCAAGGAGAAACACCAACAGTCTGGGATGTTGGAGCTTTAGGTCCTTCCAGATCCAACACAGGTCGTGCCCTTTTCCTTGGTGCTCTCATCTGGCACCGTGTTAGAATTCCACTTGGGACAAAACTATTGTTCATTTCCTGCAATTGACTTTGTGCCGAGATTGTCTATTGATTTTAATGTTTGCTTATGAGCTTTGAGGAGGACGAGGTGGAAGCTGCAACAAGGCAAACAACAACGCAACACGGGCCGCCGTCGGTGTGATCAAGTCGCAGCTGCGATGATCGATGACAAGGTCTCTTGTGAACGTATTAAAGGCGGCATCGGGTCAAACGCATCAGAGTGCGACAGCAACACAAATCAATACACTTTTTCCTCTTTTGTTTTCCCTCCTCGCCTTAGCCAGTAATGAACAAACATGACGAGACATCAGCGTCTGTCATTTAACAGGTGGAGTGGGAAGCCATCTTACATGTCACACACACACAGCAATGTATGACCACCAGCTCACAGGACGGCTCCCATCATTGACACAACAGGCAGGTTCCTCCTTTGTCTGTGTTCATCTTACAAGCAAACAACCATGTACGTATTTACTCAGCCGCCTTGGCAAGAATCCACAGCAACAGGACAAGGACATGGATTACCACGCTTCCTCATCCGGCAAACATGAAGAAACCAAGCGGTCTCTATATCCGAAAAGTTTCAAACCCAGACGTCAGAGGTCATATATTGTGACACTTTAGAATAGTCTGTGTTCAACTTGTATGGCAGTATAGAATGACCGTCCACTCAAAAAGAGGCAGCATACTGCCGTTATTATATCTAACAACACAAGTGAGAATAGAGAAGCGAGATAATTGTCAGTCAATCATGGTGGTGGTAGCGTCATGGTCATGTCTGCATGAGTGCTGCATACACTGAAGGAGCTGTGGTTAATTTGAGGGAAAACATGAACAAGTGAGTAGCAAGATAACTGTGTCTTGTCAGTCAGGTTGTGGTAGCGTCATGGTATAGGGCACTAATCACATCGTGACGGCGGTGGTAACATCATTGTCATGTGTATGAATGCTGCTGGCACTGGAGGAGTTGTGGTTCATTGATAGAAACATGAATTACACCAAGTGAGAATCAAGATAATCATTTCTTGATCATTTCTTCATTTCTTGATCAGCGTCATAATCTGAGGCTGTATGAGTGCTGCCTGCACTGGAGGAACTGTGGTTCATTGAGGCAAACATGAATTCCAACAAGTGAGTAGCAATATAATAGTGTCTTGCCGACACACAAGACTAGTGGTGCTTGTGTATGTATGAGCGGTCCTCGCACTGGAGGAGCTGCAGTTAATTGAGGAATTGGGGAACATGAATTCCAGCAAGTGAGAATGAAGATAAGCGTTTCTTGTGGACAGTCTAGCATAATCTGCGGCTGTATGAGTGCTGTCGGTTCACTGAGGAGCTGCGGTTCATTGAAGAAACAAATGAAAAGCAAGCTAATCACATCGTGTCAGTGGTGGTAACATCATTGTCATGTGTATGAATGCTGCTGGCACAGGAGGAGTTGCGGTTCAAGATAATCATTTTTGTAGACAGTGTATCATGGTGGTAGCGCGATAATCTGGGGCTGCATGAGTGCTGTCAGCACTCATACAACATCATTGTCATGTGTATGAATGCGAATGGAGGAGTTGCGAATGACAATGAAGATAAGCGTTTCTTGTGGACAGTCTAGCATAATCTGCGGCTGTATGAGTGCTGTCTGTTCATTGAGGAGCTGCGGTTCATTGAAGAAAATATTGTGTCGGTGGTGGTAACACCATTTTCATGTGTATGAATGCTCATGGCAATGTCTTGCCGACAGATACAACTAGTGGTGCTTGTATATGCATGAGTGGTCCTCGCAATGGAGGAGCTGCGGTTAATTGAGGGGAACATGAATTCCAGCAAGTGAGAATGAAGATAAGCGTTTCTTGTGGACAGTCTAGCACAGGGGTGCTCACACTTTTTCAGCATGCGAGCTACTTTTAAAATGACCGAGTCAAAATGATCTACCCACTACAAAAATGCAAAACATCTATTTATTTTCAAATGTATTGAGGATTATTTGTACGTACAATGTATGTTGATGTACCTTACATAACCAAATGAGCCAATATTGCAAAACACACATAATTAACTATTAACATTTTTTTGTAATTACCTGAGTTTACTTTGATGACTTGCACTGAATTGAACCAGCCAGGGATGCATAGTCCGGACAGTAGCTGCTGATAGCCAGCCTCAAGCACACTTCCAAATGTTTATCAGTCATGGATAATATCCGTATCACAATATCCGTATAATATTCCATATCCGTACGGAAGTGATATGTTTTTTGCCTTTTTACTTGGTCCAGTTTTTGCCTTTTTACTTGGTCCAGCTCCTTCACTCATTTTAGTGACCATAAACTTTAGCGAGGGCTTAAAATCTCGCAATTCGCCGGCTAGCTTAGCACTTTGCATCGTTGTTTACGCATGAGCGGTGACCTAAAGGTCAAAATTCAGTTGTCATATGATTGGGTGTCCTGTATGTCAATCAAGTAACGGGGATGGATGATAGGCTGACATCGTAAGTTCTGCTGCACTTAGAGACGTTGTTTGATTTGATTGGTCGCCCGAAGGGCAACATTCAGTTGTCATCTGAATGGCTGCCCTGTATATCAATCAAGTGACGGCATTGATGCTGGGATGATATTTTTGTAATGTCACGCCGCGATCGACCAGCGATCGACCAGTACCACCTCCGCGATCGACCGGTAGCTCGCGATCGACTTAATGAGCACCCCTGGTCTAGCATAATCTGCGGCTGTATGAGTGCTGTCGGTTCATTGAAGAAAACATGAATTCCAACAAATGAAAAGCAAGCTAATCACATTGTGTCGGTGGTGGTAACACCATTGTCATGTGTATGAATGCTGCTGGCACTGGAGGAGTTGCGGTTCAAAATAATCATTTCTTGTCGACAGTGTATCATGGTGGTGGTAGCGCCATAATCTGGGGCTGTATGAGTGCTGTCAGCACTGGAAGACTTGCAGTTCATTGAGGGAAACGTGAGTAACAAGATCATTTTGGTGGCGGTAGTGTCATGTGTATGCATGAGTGCTGCTGGCACCAGAGAGCTGCGGTTCATTGACTGAAACATCAATTCCAACATGTGAGAAGCAAGACAATTTTGTTTTGTTGACAGTCTAGCATGGTGGTGGTAGCGTCATAATCTGAGGCTGTATGAGTGCTGCCTGCATTGAGGCAAACATGAATTCCAACAAGTGAGTAGCAATATAATTGTGTCTTGCCGACAGACAAAACTAGTGGTGCTTGTATATGCATGAGTGGTCCTCGCTCTGGAGGAGCTGCGGTTAATTGAGGGGAACATGAATTCCAGCAAGTGAGAATGAAGATAAGCGTTTAATGTGGACAGTCTAGCATAATGTGTATTGCTGTATGAGTGCTGTCGGCACTGCAAGAGTTGCGGTTTCATTGAGAGAAACATATGGAGTTCTAGCACTAGCTTGAGTATCTTAAGTTTTTATGTAAAGAAAACAAACTTTTGTGAGGGTGCAAAGATGTCTTCTACCTTTCCCTGTGGGAGCGCTTGGATGTCGCAAGGCTTCTATACTGAGACACAGTCGAGGCGGAGGCCTTCCTCTGAGGACTCCGGGTCAGGTCACCTTGTCTGAATGACGACCCAGGAGACGACCACACAGAACGTGACCCCGCCTGCTTGGGTAAAACAAGTTTGAGGTGGAATAAAGTTTACTTTCTCTCACATGAAGAAGTAAGATATGTACAGTACATAGAAGCAAATGCAGACTAAATACTGTAAATGATCATTCCCCACAGGACTTACCCTGGATGTTCCGGGTCTGAAAGGGCCAACGAGGGCACCTGTAAAGACAAGGACATAAATGCTTGTCGTTCCATATCGTTTGAAATGATAATAACTTTATATCGAAAAAGGCACTCGTTTTGGGGGATTTTTGTGTTTGTTTGATTTAAATGCCAGACAAAATAATACATGTATGTATGTATGTATATATGTAAGTATGTATGTATGTATATGTTTATGTACGTGTTTATAATGTATGTATGTATGTATGTATGTATGTATGTATGTATGTATGTATGTATGTATGTATGTATGTATGTATGTATGTATGTATGTATGTATGTATGTATGTATGTATGTATGTATGTATGTATGTATGTATGTATGTATGTATGTATGTATGTATGTATGTATGTATGTATGTATGTATGTATGTATGTATGTATGTATGTATGTATGTATGTATTTGTGTATGTATGTATTTGTGTATGTGTGTATGTAAGTATGTATATGTATGTCTTTATAAATGTATGTTTGTATGTGCATATGTATGTATGTCTTTATAAATGTATGTGTGTATGTGCATATGTATGTATGTATGTATGTATGTATGTATGTATGTGGTTATGTATGCATGTATATGTTTATGTACGTGTTTAGAATGTATGTGTATGTATGTATGTATGTATGTATGTATGTATGTATGTATGTATGTATGTATGTATGTATGTATGTATGTATGTATGTATGTATGTATGTATGTATGTATGTATGTATGTATGTATGTATGTATGTATGTATGTATGTATGTATGTATGTATGTATGTATGTATGTATGTATGTATGTATGTATGTATGTATGTATGTATGTCTTTATAAATGTATGTGTGTATGTGCAAATGTATGTGTGTATGTATGTATGTATGTATGTATGTATGTATGTATGTATGTATGTATGTATGTATGTATGTATGTATGTATGTATTTGTGTATGTGTGTATGTAAGTATGTATATGTATGTCTTTATAAATGTATGTGTGTATGTGTGTATGTGTGTATGTGTGTATGTGCGTATGCATGCATGCATGCATGTATGTATGTATGTATGTATGTATGCATGTATGTATGTATGCATGTATGTATGTATGTATGTATGTATGTATGTATGTATGTATGTATGTATGTATGTATGTATGTATGTATGTATGTATGTATGTATGTATGTATGTATGTATGTATGTATGTATGTATGTATGTATGTATGTATGTATGTATGTATGTATGTCTTTATAAATGTATGTGTGTATGTGCAAATGTATGTGTGTATGTATGTATGTATGTATGTATGTATGTATGTATGTATGTATGTATGTATGTATGTATGTATGTATGTATGTATGTATGTATGTATTTGTGTATGTGTGTATGTAAGTATGTATATGTATGTCTTTATAAATGTATGTGTGTATGTGTGTATGTGTGTATGTGTGTATGTGCGTATGCATGCATGCATGCATGTATGTATGTATGTATGTATGTATGCATGTATGTATGTATGCATGTATGTATGTATGTATGTATGTATGTATGTATGTATGTATGTATGTATGTATGTATGTATGTATGTATGTGAAAGGGCCAACGAGGGCACCTGTAAAGACAAGGACACTGATGCTTGTCGTTCCATATCGTTTGAAATGATAATAACTTGCTTTGATGGATGCTGTGCTGCATTCTATGGAAAATGGCATTAGTTTGGGGGGGATTTTTGTGTTTGTTTGATTTAAATGCCAGACAAAAAAAGACTGCTTTTGTAAAGGAACAAATGCACCAAATGAGGCAATTATGAAGCCTCTCATAAAAACACAGAATGCAAAAGGGCAAACTTTGGTTCGTATTTGCTGCGTGTCAGAGGGCCGTGGGAGATCACCCAATTTCATAACATAATTGGGCTGAATTGGTCTTATTCGCTACTAATATTGTATTATTGTTCATCTCGCTGTGCCAGTGACGAACAGTGACAGAAAGAAGAATGAAATGCTCTTCCACTAGATGGCAGAATGTACAGAATTAATCTGTTGCTATATACACAATATGTGTACAACGAGATGGGGCGGATCTGGTTGCCGTATCATGATTGCCCTTGAGGGCGTTCACACAACAAAGCTGCTCAGTTAACCTGCATTTGCTTTGAAAAAATATTTGTATTAATTTGCTTATTGTATGTGCACAACATTAAGAAAAAATAAAAATACGATAACTATTAAGATAATTAGTAAGATCATTCTAAATAATAATACATAATTATCTTAATAATAATAAATAATAATTATAAATTATAATAAATAATACACACTAAGATAATTATTTATTATTATTAATATATCCTCATTATATTATTATTATGATAATTCTAAATAATAATAAATAATTATCTTAAGAATAATAAATAATAATTATAAATTATAATAAATAATAATAAATAATACACATTAAGATAATTATTTATTATTATTAATATTATTACTCATTATTATTATGATAATTCTAAATAATAATAAATAATTATCTTAAGAATAATAAATAATAATCATAAATTATAAGAAATAATAATAAATAATTATTAAGATAATTATTTGTTGATGCTACATAATCTTTGTTGTATTAATTTTTCATTAAATAAACGTTATTTGTTTACAATTGCGGCTGCAAGACAGTCGAGTGGTTAGACCTTACAGCTAGGAGACCAAGGTTCAATTCCATCCTTATCCTCATCCGGGTCGTGGGGGTGCTGGAGCCTATCAGAGCTGTCTTCAGGCAAAGGGTCGCCAGCCAATCACAGGGCAAATATAAACAAACAAGTTGCCAATTAACCTAACATGTTTTTGGAATGTGGGAGGAAGGCGGAATACCGGAGAAAACCCACGCATGCACGAGGAGAACATGCAGACTGGAATTGAATTCGTGTTTCTTAGCTGTGAAGCCTGCAAGCTAACCACTCTTCCACGGTGCAGCCCAATTGGCATTATTTGATTTTAATTACAATGATATAAACCTGCTGTAATACAAGATCATTGATTTGGTTAATTATGTGTATTTGTTGATTGGATTTTTTTAAATGGTATAGGTTTATAGAGACAGAATACAAAATACAGATTATTATTATTATTATCGTTCCATTTGCATTGAAGAAGACATCTTCAATATAATCCCCAAAGAGGATTATTGTACGTGCACATAGCTTTATTCATAATTACGCTAATCATTTCTTTGTTTACGATTGACATTATTTTATTTGCTCCATTTATTGCGAATGAAATCCCCCTCCAACAAGTGGTTGTTTTCACGATGAGTATTTGCGGATGGCTGCAGGCTACTTGCTCTGTGAAACATACCTGTGTCGTCATCTAGGAAGCTGACCGTGTGGCAACAGTGCATACCACTCCCCTGCGGCGACGAGGGAAAGGTTTCCATCCAACTGCTGGAAGTCGAAACCTGTCGACGTGAAACACAGCGGCATCAACACATCAGCCATTTTTTCATTTTCAGCCTGTGTCAGAATGAAGCAAATTGCCTGTAAAAAAAAAAAAAAAGGTGCTCTTTCTAGTGATGTGTCTCCTGTTGATGCCACTTCATTAGGTATCTATTTGTTAATTGCAGTTGGACTCCAATTAACGGGGTTAATTGTCCACAGGAGACTCCCTCAGGAAAAGCAGAGCAGTGTTGTTGTTTTCCGGTAAATTCCATTCCCGGCTTAATCTCTCCATTTAATAATAGTGCACTCAGTGATTTTGGTAGTTGGGGTTAGGCTGCGTGTCAAAATAAAGAGGTGGAAATAGATGGCAAATGTATGTCCCCCATGAATATGTCTTAAAAAAACACACACACACACACAAATATATTGTGTTCACAAATAACCACCTCAACTAAGCTCTTTAGAATCCCTGGGTGAAACATTGTCAGTGATGTCACAATCCATTAGCAGCTCAGGTGAAAAGATTAACAATGTACTTTTATTGTCCACTTAATCCTGCTGCTGTATTCGTAATGTTCACATTTCGGGACGCTCCCTAAGAGCTGCACTCAAGTGTTGCATGAAATCATTCAAAGATAATCATGCTCGCTTTTGATTGACATTGTCTATGTCTGTCGTGCGGGGTATCGATTTGACGCAAAAAGTACACAAGTAATTTCCATGGAAAATTGTGAAAGGTGTGAAACATGTACCAAGAAGAAACCATTCACATTTGGTGCAAGTCCAGATAATTTTTTTTCTTGTTTTTAATTTCATAATGGAACTGCATACTGCAAAATGGATTTCTGCTCATCAATTTCAAACCTAGTTTTTCCTGCAGTCTACTTTAGTAGTAGTAGTAGTAGAGCGTAGACAACAAATCTACAATTTTTTAAACATAATTAGAGCCCTCAAGACATGAAATAGCAACCCTAAAGTAACCTTTATGCTTGTATTGCCCAATATAGTAGACCTAAATAAAACACGTGCCTTCTTAGTGTCTCTTTAAACATAGACACTAAGTTTCTTTTTAAACATAATTAGAGCCCTCAAGACATGAAATAACAACCCTATAGTAACCTTTATGCTTGTATTACCTAATATAGTAGACCTAAATAAAACACGTGCCTTCTTATTGTCTCTTTAAACATAGACACAAAGTTTCTTTTTAAACATAATTAGAGCCCTCAAGACATGAAATAACAACCCTATAGTAACCTTTATGCTTGTATTACCCAATATAGTAGACCTAAATAAAACACGTACCTTCTTAGTGTCTCTTTAAACATAGACACTAAGTTTCTTTTTAAACATAATTAGAGCCCTCAAGACATAAAATAACAACCCTATAGTAGCCTTTATGCTTCTATTACCCAATATAGTAGACCTAAATAAAATACCAGAAAGTTGCTAGTTGCTTGTTTGGAAAACAGAATCTAAAGCGGTCTGAAAACAAAGTTGGCAACACTGATCCTTCTTGCAACATCTTCTTATTCTCTGAGTGTGTATGAGGTGTGTTAAGAAGCTGAGTGGTTGGAACGACAAAATGCACTTCTGCCACCTTGTGGCCGTTTTTCCAGCTTAAAACTGCACCAAATGTTCGCTTTTCCATTATGGAGTTGCATCATCAACTCTTTCTTAGCGAATGAGTAAATAGTTTTGATTCATAATATTAGAAAAATACCAAAAAGTTGGTAGTTGCTTGTTTGGAAAACAGAATCTAAAGCTGTGTGAGAAAACTAAGTTTGGTGACACTGATCCTTCCTGCAACATCTTCTTATTCTCTGAGTGTGTATGAGGTGTGTTAAGAAGCTGAGTGGTTGGAACGTCAAAATGCACTTCTGCCACCTTGTGGCCGTTTTTCCAGCTTAAAACTGCGCCAAATGTGCGCTCTTCCATTATGGAGTTATATCATCACCTCTTTGTTAGCGAATGAGTTAATAATTTTGATTTATAATATTTAGAAAAATACCAGAAAGTTGGTAGTTGCTTGTTTGGAAAACAGAATCTAAAGCTGTGTGAGAAAACTAAGTTGGCGACACTGAGGATCAGTGTCTTGCAAAATCTTCTTATTCTCTGAGTGTACGAGTTAATAATTTTGATTTATAATATTTAGAAAAATACCAGAACGTTGCTAGTCGCTGTGAGAAAACTAAGTTGGCGACACTGATCCTTCTTGCAACATCTTCTTATTCTCTGAGCGTACGAGTTAATAATTTTGATTTATAATATTTAGAAAAATACCAGAATGTTGCTAGTCGCTGTGAGAAAACTAAGTTGGCGACACTGATCCTTCTTGCAACATCTTCTTATTCTCTGAGTGTAGGAGTTAATAATTTTGATTTATAATATTTAGAAAAATACCAGAACGTTCCTAGTCGCTGTGAGAAAAGTAAGTTAGCGACACTGATCCTTCTTGCAACATCTTCTTATTCTCTGAGTGTACGAGTTAATAATTTTGATTTATAATATTTAGAAAAATACCAGAATGTTGCTAGTCGCTGTGAGAAAACTAAGTTGGCGACACTGATCCTTCTTGCAACATCTTCTTATTCTCTGAGTGTACGAGTTAATAATTTTGATTTATAATATTTAGAAAATACCAGAACGTTGCTAGTCGCTGTGAGAAAACTAAGTTGGTGACACTGATCCTTCTTGCAACATCTTCTTATTCTCTGAGTGTACGAGTTAATAATTTTGATTTATAATATTTAGAAAAATACCAGAACGTTCCTAGTCGCTGTGAGAAAACTAAGTTAGCGACACTGATCCTTCTTGCAACATCTTCTTATTCTCTGAGTGTGTATGAGGTGTGTTAAGAAGCTGAGTGGTTGGAACGACAAGCTACATTCAGTCCCATTATAATGCGTTTGTGATTCTCCATGAACAAGGAAGTAGCTGAGAAACAAAAATAGTACGGGACGGACATTAACTAGGATGAATGTACGCCGGTACCAACCAGAAATGGAGGCCGGCTCGCCGTCTCCTTCCTGAAGTAGTATGGCCCGAGCTGAAGGTGACCGAGCCTCTGCTCTGGATCCATGGACAGCTGGCACATTTTTCGTTGGGTGTACGGGGACAGAGCCCTCGACATGGAGGCGACGGTGGGCTGCTGGTAGCCTGGTCCCACATATTTGCGGGAAATATGGCGGAAGAAGGGCGGAGAGGGAGAACGTCTAGATTTGGACAATCGTGAAGACCCTTCCGACGTCTGCAAGAGGACATAAAGAAGATGTAATTATAAGAAAAAAAAACTTACAGGTGTCCAAGTCCAGTCAAGGTGAAAGACAACATTTGCTTCTTGTTTCAGACAAACTATTGAAATAATTCAGCTTTATTGTTACAACAACGAGCACTGAATTACCACAATAACTCTAATGATCGCTAACATCATTCTCCAATGCAAAAAGTCACTTCCTGTAGGTAATGGCATCCAGGGATAAATAAGACAATTCAGATAAAACCGTCCTTTCACTGTAATATAATAAGAAAGGTGCATTTAGGCAGCTAGAGTGCCATTTAGGGAAATCAGACAAGCACTAAAACTGTTTTTAAGTCAAGCTAAATGACGAATGTTCATTGGAGTAAAGCTGGATTTAATTGAATCAAGCAAATATGCTTCTTATCCCATTCCGTCGACTAGCATGCACTCACCGCTTTCCGACGCGTGGGGTTAGTCTCCCTGTCCTGCAGATGGAGACGAATTAGTGCATTGGGATTAAAACAGGATGGTTAAGGTTTGTTACATTCAGGAACATCACGCCGTTACATTCACGCAAAAAAACAAAACAAAAATGTGTATAAGAATAAACATAAATAATAATAAACTGGACATAAAATAAGCAATAAAGCAGATTTGCCGTTTCAACCCTCAAGTGTATCAGTAGTTACAGAAGGACACTTACAGGTGATCCGCCGCTCTCTTCAATGAACGACATCACGGAAAACGCCACCATGGGCAAGACTCCCTGGAGACAAGCGACACAAGACGGGTGACATATTTAACCGAGAAACGGAGGTGACAAAAGCGACAGATACACGCCCAGAAGGCCAATTTGGGCCCGTGTTGAAATTGCAGGACTGACAGTGATGTTTTGACAATATAGCATTACAGAGGAGGACTGACAATCAAATTGACAAAAGTATTGGGACAGCTGGCCATTACACCCCCAGGAAATGAAGATGGGAGAACGTATGGACATGTTCTATCCTTGCAGCTACTTCTCTCATGGCAAGACATTAGCGAGGTCAGTGGTACTCACGCTGAATCTAAATGAACTCAAAGACAAATATAAGGCATGTCTGTGTGTCTATATAGCTACACGACCGCTCAAAAGTTTGGGATCGCTTGCAAATTTCTTTGTTTTTCAAAGAAAAACACAATTTCATGCATTTCACAAACAATTTTTTCCATATCACACACAATGAAAATGAATGAGATGTACATTTTTGCATAGAGGCCTACTATCAACAACTGTCAGTCCTCTGCATCAATCTCCTGGTATGGCTGCTAATCCAAGTTCATCATTTTATAAGGCTAATAGATGATTAGAAAAGCCATCTAAAAATCCTAACTAAAACTAAAATCTCTTACCATGCTGTTAACTACTCCCTTCAATAGAGCAGCACAAACTGGGTCTAACAAGGACAGAAAAACGCTGCACAACTGTGCAAGAAGAAACAAAGAAACAAACAAGAATTATTCCATATGATCGGTGTTGGAATCAATTTCACCCATGGATGATTGGTATCAAAATCGGCAACATAAATCCCTCGTATTTACAAAGTCTGTGCTCCAACTACAAAAAATTCAATTTATTGACTTGGAATCCTATATTGTGGAAATTAATTTATCGCTGGCAGGTCTAACAAGGACAGAAAAACGATGCAAAATCTATTAATAAATCATGCTGGAAAAGCCATCTAAAAATCGTAACTAAAACTAAAATCTCTTACCATGCTGTTAACTACTCCCTTCAGAGAGCAGCACAAACTGGGTCTAACAAGGACAGAAAAACGCTGCACAAATATCTGAGAGTGTGTAGTTTAAGACAAAGACGCCTCACAGGTCGTCACCTGGCAGCTGCGCTAAATAGTAGCCGTCAAACACCAGTGTCAGTATCAACAGTGAAGCGGCCACTTCAGGATGCTGGACTTCATAGCAGGACTGCCAAGAAAAAGCCAAAAAAATGTCCAAGTGATCCCAAACTTTTAAGCGGTAGTGTATATCGGTCTATATAACTAACTAACTACAGTGGTATGAAAAGGTTTGGGCACCCCTGATTGGAGGTTGTTCTCTTTGCATCTCATAAGAGTTGAAAATAATATTAAATCGGTGGTGTGATTTAAAACAGGCTGTCCATGCTCAGAAGCCATCAAACCTGACTCAACTGGAGATGTTTCGGAAAGAATAATGGTCCAAAATACTTTCAACCAGAATCCAGAACCTCATTGAAAGCATTTCTTTCTGCAAAAGGAGGATCTTTTAAATATTGATGTCATTTTTCTTTGTTGGGGTGCCCAAATTTATGCACCTGCTACTTTAGTTTACACTCTAAATGTCACAAAAATGAGTAGCTCTCACAAAAAAACATGTAGGGAGACCACTGCTGTTTCTAAGCGGATGTGTGCTGGTGACTGGTTGGCCATTTTGCTGTTGAACATTGTTTTTGCTGCTGTAATATATTAGAAAAGAACAAAGAATATAGAAGCCAGCCTACACCAAGTCTGGAGGACTTTGCCATCATCTGAGCATCTCTCTCAGCATTCTGTGCATCTCTCCGTGCAGCATCTTCAGTGGAAGTGACAGTGGGACCAGGTTGTAGGAAGTATAAGCTGTTTTCTGCCATGGTGGCAAGTGTCTTGGACTCTGGGACCAGAAAAACACCAAGTAACTTACATAATACACATATACAGTATGTTTGTGCACAAATGCTCTAAATCGTACCTGGAAACGCCAACTGAATCAGCTCAAAATATGTTGTGTCAGCTACAGTAGGACGGGAACACACACACACACACATAGAAGTGCAGTCAGTGTAGCAGCTAATAGCCCGCACGCTTGCACAGCAGAGGATGCGGGACTCAAGCGATGAGGAAGCAACTCTCAGGAGAGCCATTTACCTTTTAGGAGGTCAACCACAGCAGCCGGGTCAACAACGCCGGGGAAAGTCTGGTGTAACATCGACAAAGTAAATCAATACGTTTAACAAGGTTAGCCTGTCAACACAGGTGAGGGGATACAAGCCAGGGTTGTGTTTTCCACAACATTCCCTTATTCGGAGTCATCCGTCTCACCTTTTCAAAAAACAATCTCTGACGGAAGTGCAGTGGGAAGCGTGGCGGCAAGCAGGAAGTTCTCCGATACTGTCCCATGATGCAAACGCTGACGTAGATGTCGCCTTTCTTAAACAGGGACACGCCGGGACATATGACCTACATGCAGACAGGTTTTTAATGTGTACTTTTATGATGTACTGCGGAGATGCTTTTATTATCCTGCAGATGCACAAAAATGATGTGGCTATATGTTAAAATTAATCAGCCATTGTATATCATACAGAAGCTAATGAAGCGTGAAGGGGCCAGATCTCCTTTCAACAAACAAATCAGTTTCATATGAGGAACTTTGACAAAGAAGACATCATAAAGTTAATGAGATGTTTCCGCACCATGATATATTTCAGCTAACTGTCCTTATGCTTACCACTTGCATCGATACGTAATTCAAAGCCTCCTGAGAGCCAGATGAATATATTTCTGCATTAAATATATGTCTAGAGTAAAAAACAATATGCCACAATAGCTTTTTAAGTCAGATTATGTATTTTTTTATGCAACTGTTTTGATGAATCACGAGAGGAACACATTTTTTTTTTTGTTATAAAACTGAAATATTCAAAATACACACCCATTCACAACCCAGCAAATTTGAGGACAAGCTATTCTTTGAAAATGGGCTGCTTTATAAAACATATTTAAAAAATAAATTTAAATAAAATAAATAAAATAAATAAAATAAATAAAATAAATAAAATAAATAAAATAAATAAAATAAATAAAATTCACGACCCAGCAAATTTGAGGACAAGTTATTCTTTGAAAATGGGCTGCTTTATAAAACATATTTAAAAAATAAATTTAAATAAAATAAATTTAAATAAAATAAATTTAAATAAAATAAATTTAAATAAATAAAATAAATAAAATAAATAAAATAAATAAATTTGATGCTCACACTATAAAATTATTACATTATTTTTTCGAGATTTCGCACTTTGTTTGGTGGTCCTTGAATTCGAGTTTATCTCAATTATTCGTAACCCCCACAAAAAGCCGGGCTCTACTCTATAGCTCTACTCGCCTATGTATTATTAATTTTCAATTCTTATAGTTATATTAAAATTATACAGGGAAAACAACTTGAAAAAAAAGGAAATTGAGTTTCACTTGGTTTTTGCGATTGTTTATATTTTAAGCCAAACGTTTTGAGTTCAATTATGAATGATAGTGCAAGCATCACTTTTATTTTCATCACCATATTTTATGTAAAAAGTAGTATTAAGTCCCCATGTCCACTACAGAAGAAAACTATATGTTGTTTTCAGTGTCTTAAAATTATTTTATGTCAAACAAAACAAAAAGTTATTAAAATGTTTACTAATGTAAAAGCTGTTGCTAACTACCGAGCACAAAATAGTAGTCCTGTTTCATGGCTGGTATTGCGCTTGCGCACATTTCTTTAAAACAGGAAGTGATATGTCGCTTTATTTTCTGTATTGTAATGGGAAAATGACCAAAAAATGACGTTATTTTCTATTGTACAGCTTCCCAATGACGGTCGTTTGAAATATTACAGTTAACAGGTAACTATTAGCGCCACGAACTTGACTAAAATCGCTAGAGTTAATAAGAAACTACTATGGAGATTTGCCCTAATGTTAAGCTAACCTAACACAGCGACGACAAAATGGAACACTTACTCTGTTAATGTCCAAAAAAACCTTGCATTTCAGAGACTTTCGGTGAGGCTCGGTGAAAGAAATCTTTTTCGTAGCCATTTAAGACAAGCCTGGAAAAAGCTCGTTGTCATAGCTACCAAAACAACCCGCGAGCGGAAGTCGCTAAAGTCATGTGACTAAGTGACCAATACAAAGCCGCCTCTCATGTGACGTCACGTGAAATGTTTAACTTCAAATCTGTTGTTTATTCAGTCTCAACAACAATAAGCGTACATTTGTTCTGCATTATTATGCATACACATTGCAGAAATAAGATAATGACAATATAAAATAAATACAAAATCATAAATACATGTGCCTTACACAATCAAAATGATTGGTTTAACATAAACATGTAAAACCATGACAAAAATACCACATTTACCTATTGAAGGCATGCATTTATATATATTACAGTCATGTAAACTAAATTTGTAATAACCTTATGGAAATTGTGCAATTTTAGTCCTGAAATCAGCGTCTTTAGAGGCACGGATGTCTTCTTAATGTGATGAAAAGTGGATGCCCCTCATGCATGTTCAGTCCACCGACTGCTTGACATTCTGGCTCCCTTCCCTGTCTTTGTCCACAGCGTCGCCGCCTGTCTCAGACGGTACTTCACAACTGCAGACGGAAACTCATACGGTACATGACTGCGGCAGCAGAGAAAAACATATACGGCAAAAAAAAAGCAGGTACTTTACCTTTGAATGTGACTTGGCGTGTTGTCTGTGATGAGGTTATTGAGCTTGTAGTAATCCAAGAAGGTCCGGGCCACATTCATGCCCAGTCTCATGTCTGAGGATAATGGAGTTAAAGTTTTTTTTCTATGCAAATACTTCTCTAATGCCTCTGGAATGACAATATTGTACAAGAAACCTGCAAATATGGATGTACAGTACAGAACAAAAGTACAAAAATATGTCCATTCAAATACATTTTACATAATTTTTTTTGGCTTAAATGACACATTTTTAAGCAGAAAATAAACAAATAAAATACAAATACAAATAAATACAAATAAAAGACAATAATTTCAAAAACTACATTGCTCTTGTAATGTTACTTTAATGTTCTGTAAGACACACAAGCACCAGACTTCCTAAATAAAAGGCATTCATTCCAAAAAATAAATTGCTTTTGTAATGTTACTTTAATGTTCTGTAAGACACACAAGCACCAGACTTCCTAAATCTTTTACATCTTTTTTTGGGCCTAAATTTCACATTTTTAAGAGAAAAAGTCATAGATATGAGATAAATAGTTGAAATTATGTCATAAAAAGTCATAACTCTGAGGTAAATAGTTGAAAATATGGGATAAAAAGTCAAAGTTATGAGAGAAAAAGTCCGAATTATGAGATGAATTGTTGAAATTATGGGATAGCAAGTCATAATTATGAGATAAATAGTTGAAAATATGGGATAAAAGTCAAAGTTATGAGAGAAAAAGTCATAATTATGAGATGAATAGTTGAAATTATGGGATAGCAAGTCATAATTATGAGATAAATAGTTGAACATATGGGATAAAAGTCAAAGTTATGAGAGAAAAAGTCATAATTATGAGATAAATACTTGAAATTATGGGATAGAAAGTCATAATTATGAGATAAATAGTTGGAATTATGTAATAAAAAGTCATAATTATGAGATAAATAGTTGAAATTATGTCATAAAAAGTCATAACTCTGAGGTAAATAGTTGAAAATTCGAGATAAAAAGTCAAAGTTATGAGAGAAAAAGTCATAATTATAAGATAAATAGTTGACATTATGGGATAGAAAGTCATAGGAAACCTTATTTATACCTTATTTTAAAAAAATATGATAAAACATGCTTATTTATACACACAATAATTATATAAAACATTAATAGTTTGCATGTAATAACTGCTCTTTAAGACACATTTAAACACTTTTTTCATCACAGCGCCATCTACTGGATGTAGTGCAATACCCCTAATGCTAAATGTGCCTTCCATAATATCAATATAGTTCTTGTTTTGATATATGAGGATCTTAGTGGACCGTTTAAATTAAAGAAATTAAAGAAGATCTCGGACTATTTATTTGTATGACGTAGATATGAGACATCCTCTTAAACAGGGGTCTCAAACACGCGGCCCGTGGCCCAAATGTGGCCTGCAGGACACTAGTTTTGAGGCCCCCGCCTTGATATGAAAGTTTAATGTTTGATATGGATGCTGTATGGTATCATGTACCCAGAAAAAATTATTACATTTGATTAATGTTCATGTTAAAGGTTAAATAACTGTTAATTGTTAGCCTCCCTATCCGTGTGGAAGTGGTAAGTTTTTGGCTATTTAAGTTTCAAGGAAATAACTTGAAGGCTACCGTTTAGGTCGCTAGCTCTCTAGTTTGCGAGTTAGCATGTGTCTCAAGACCCTGCAGTTGCGCAATATGTTGTAAATAAAAAGAGTATAAATGTGACTATAGTCGTGTTTTGTCATGTCTACAGGGCTCTAATAAGGCTTTGTTCATTTTAATAATTTTTTATAATTTTTTATAATTTTTTATAATTTTTTATAATTTTTTATAATTTTTTATAATTTTTTATAATTTTTTATAATAAGTTTTATTATTTGCCGTTTTATTATTATTTTTTTTATTTATTTATTACTGATTGATTGGTTTTCTTTATTCTTGATTTGATTTATTATCTTATTTTGTGTAGAAAAATAAAAATTAAGATATTTGAGAACAGTGGAATGTTTTATCAGAGCTTTTATTGTAGAAAATTGGAACCAAAGCGTTTTTTAAATTTTTTTGTTTTTAATAAATGCGTTTTGTTTTTTGTTTTTTGGGGGGGGGGGGGGGGGGGACCTCTTAAAGCTCCGGCGTCACTAGTACATTGTGAGATACAATTAATAACCGGGGAAGCAGCCTAAATCCAATCCTCAAGGAGCAATGTACCGCATCCGGAATTAAAGCTAACTATATACCGCTGCTATGAATCAAACATAAGCAATTACTTACATACACTGAGACCTACTTTGAATTCACATATCATTATTATTATCTGGCCCGATTGTCCCTCAATATATTAGAAAAAAAAAACAAGCCCGAGTGTTGCCAAAGAGTGTTGTTGCTCAGTCTGGGATCATTAGGCTTCTGGGCCAAGTAATGATGGCAATCAGGTTGAGATAATGAAGAAGTAGCGAAGCACGGAAACACGACCGCGTCTCCAATCAGCCGCAGTGAGGATGCGGAAAACGTACAACGATTTTTTTTCAGACAGATATGCAACAGCGGCTGGTTTATCTTGGGAATGGCTGATATGTTTGCCACGTTTCGTTGTCCGTCAAGCTTTGACGTGATGGAGCGATGCGGTGACATCGTTTGTCAAGTTCGCTGTCGTTTACCTTCGCTGGTGACATCTGTCACATCGTCCATCCATTGATGGAACCTCACTGACGTACACGTATAGATTGTTCTTCTTAAGATAGGTGGATGCTCATTTGGAATGGCCTCCATGTTCAAAGTCCACGTCCTGACATGAGTTCAATAGTCATCATTTAAAATAGCATGTGTCTGAAAATAGACGCTTTAAGATCGACTCAATGACCAATGAGAGTGACTTTGTGTGTCCGAGTGACTTATGGTAGGCTCCTATTGTGCAGTGGGCTGAAAATACATGTAATAATTATGAATAGCTGAAAATATGGGATAAAAAGTCATAACTCTGAGATAAATATATGAAAATATGGGATAAAAAGGCAAAGTTATGAGAGGAAAAAGTCATAATTATGAGATAAATACTTGAAATTATGGGATAGAAAGTCATAAACATGAGATAAATAGTTGAAAATATGTGATAAAAAGTCAAAGCTATGAGAGAAAAAGTCACAATTATGAGATAAATAGTTGAAATTATGTCATAAAAGTCATAACTCTGAGGTAAATAGTTGAAAATATGGGATAAAAAGTCCAAGTTCTGAGATAAAAAGTCATCATTATGAGATAAATACTTGAAATTATGGGATAGAAAGTCATAAACATGAGATAAATAGTTGAAAATATGGGATAGAAGTCAAAGTAATTAGAGAAAAAGTCACAATTGTGAGATAAATAGTTGAAATTATGTCATAAAAAGTCATAACTATGAGATAAATCGTTGAAAATATGGGATAAAAAGTCATAATTATGAGGAAAAAGTAATAAATGCGAGATAAATAGTTGAAATTATGTCATAAAAAATCATCACTCTGAGATAAATAGCTGAAAATATGGGATAAAAAGTCAAAGTTATGAGAGAAAAAGTCATCATTATGAGATAAATAGTTGAAATTATGTCATATAACGTCATAACTCTGAGATAAATAGTTGAAAATATGGGATAAAAAGTCAAAATTCTGAGAGAAACAGTCATAATTATGATATAAATAGTTGAAATTATGTCATAAAAAGCCATAACTCTGAGTTAAATAATTGAAAGTGTGGGATAAAAAGTCCAAGTTATGAGAAAAAAGTCATAATTATGAGATAAATAGTTGAAGATATGGGATAAAAAGTCAAAGTTATGAGAGAAAAAGTCATAATTATGAAATAAATAGTTGAAAATATGGGATAAAAAGACATAACTATGAGATAAATAGTTTAAATTATGTCATAAAAAGCCATAACTCTGAGGTAAATAGTTGAAAATATGGGATAAAAAGTCAAAGTTCTGATATAAAAAGTCATAATTATGAGATAAATAGCAGAAAATATGGGATAAAGTCAAAGTTCTGAGAGAAAAAGTCATAATCATGAGATAAATAGTTGAAATTATGTCATAAAAAGCCATAACTCTGAGGTAAATAGTTGAAAATATGGGATAAAAGTCAAAGTTCTGAGAGAAAAAGTCAGAATTATGAGATAAATTGTTGAAATTATGTCATAAAAAGTCATAACTATGATATAAATAGTTGAAAATATGGGATAAAAAGTCAAAGTTATGAGAGAACAAGTCATAATTATGAGATAAATAGTTGAAATTATGTCATAAAAAGTCATAACTCTGATATAAATAGTTGACAATATGGGATAAAAAGTGAGTTGTGAGAGAAAAAGTCATAATTATGAGATAAATAGTTAAAATTATGTCATAAAAAGTCATAATTATGAGAAAAAAGTAATACATTTGAGATGAAATTATAACTATGACTTTTTCTGTCATAACTTTGACTTTTTATCCCATATTTTCAACTATTTATCTCATAATTAGGACTTTCTATCCCATAATTTCAATTATTTATCTCATAATTATGACTTTCTATCCCATAATTTCAATTAATTATCTCATAATTATGACTTTTTCTCTCATAACTTTGTCTTTTCATCCCATATGTTCAACTATTTATCACAGAGTTATGATTTTTTGACATAATTTCAATTATTTATCTCATAATTATGACTTTTTCTCTCAGATCTCGTAATTATGATTCTCCATCCCTTTTTACTCAAACCTATGACATTTTATCTCATAATTATGACTTTTTTTAATCTCATATTTACCACTTCCTATCTCAATGTCAACTTTTTCTGTCATATGTTTGACTTTGACTGCCCGGCTGTGCGTCATCCTCCAGGAAGCAGGAAGTGGCCTTGGAGGAGGTCTGCTGCATGGCTGAAACATTGCATCTAAGCTAGGACCTTTGCCAACGATTCCTAGCATATCCTTGATCTTCATTCTGACCTCGGAAAAGTTTTGGATGCTTCCGCTGCCTCTACCACACACACACACTTTTTCCCATCAAAGCAGAACCGGGCGCCATTCCCAACTTTTTTAGCCAGGCAAGCTCTGCTGTGACAAAAATAGTTCCCGGACCCCACCGCGAGCAGATGGCCACTCAGCTTGGCTCGTCACGACTCACCGTCCATTACCGGAGGTTTCGTGATGGACGGTCAGTCAGATTCCGGAGGAAAACTTCCTCCATACTCCCGTGTGTGTGTGTGAGTCGGCAGTGGGAGGGGCTTGGACTTGGGTCAGTATGCCCTGATTGCTGTCTGGCCGGGTGCCGGGTGGGTCAGGAAATGATGATGAGCTAGCAAATGATAAACTAGCAAAAACAGTCGGCAGACTACAGCTTATAGCTTATGTGACGTCGGAAATCCGCAGGGCAGATACTTAAGCCCACACAAGTTCTGACCGTCCAAGAAAGATGGCGAGGGCGCGGAAACGAGAGAAGAACACACCACTACTAATAATAGCATGTGCAAAGATAGGTAAAACTGCACCAGGAGGTTGCCTACAGCCACAGTTTTAATGCTAATATCTTTACAGACCCTGTATGAACCACAGTAGGCATTTATTTGAGCTTTTATGTTAAATAATACAGCCAAAATATTAGAAACAGCAGTGCCGATCAAAATGGAACATTCCTCATTTACCCGTTCAATTCCAAAAATGTAGTTATACATTTTTACAATACACAATTCCGGATCCCAATTGTGCGGTGTGTGTTCAGTTCCAAAATTTAGATGTAAAAGAACCCCTTTACTGTGTTGTTTATGTTTATGTTTTTAAATTTACCATTTTATTCTCGGAAATTTATGATTTTTTTTTAAGTTTAATGTGAGATTTTGAGAATAACATCATAAATTAATGAGAAAAAAAGTTGAAAAATTGTTTTTTTTCGTATAAATGTACAACTTTTTGTCCCTCACAAATTTACCATTTATTTCTTTGAACTTTATGAGAAATTTATGAGAAAAATTTGTACATTTTAATGTGAGATTTTGAGAATAAATTGGGCATTGACAACGTTTTTTTACTTATAAAATTACCATTTTATTTGCGGGAATTTATGAGAAAAAATTTGTACATTTTAATGTGAGATTTTGAGAATAAGGTTGTGAATTGACAACTTTTTTAATAATAAATTTACCATTTTATACTCGGAAATTTGTGAGAAAAATTTTGTACATTTTAATGTGAGATTTTGAGAATAAAGTTTTGAATTGACAACTTTTTTACTCATCATAAATTTACCATTTTATTCAAGGAAATTTACAAGAAAAGATTTGTACATTTTAATGTGAGATTTTTAGAATGAAGTTTTGAATTGACAACTTTTTTAATCATAAATTTACCACTTTATTCTGGGAAATTTATGAGAAAAATTTTGTACATTTTAATGTGAGTTTTTGAAAATAACATAATAAATTAATGAGAAAAAAAGTTAAAAAAATTATTTTTTAAAGGATAAAATAAAATAAAATAAAATAAAATAAAATAAAATAAAATAAAATAAAATAAAATAAAATAAAATAAAATAAAATAAAATAAAATAAAATAAAATAAAATAAAATAAAATAAAATAAAATAAAATTAAATTAAATTAAATTAAATTAAATTAAATTAAATTAAATTAAATTAAATTAAATTAAATTAAATTAAATTAAATTAAATATCAAGTTCACGTGACTTATTGCTTTGTTTTGGGAACTTTCTTTATTAGGTCAAATAACCAAATAATTTTGTTGTATCAACAATAGAACTCAAATAATCTCAACTCACTTTTGATTTAGTCTAAATAATTATCTCAAGTAAATTCAACTCACAATTAAATTGAAATTAATTGAAATAATTTGTTAACTTGATTTGAAAATGAGTTGAGATTGCTTGAATTACGTTGTTGATACAACCAAAATATTTGACCTAAAAAAATGAAATTCCCACAACAAATCAATAAGTATGACGTGAACTTGTTTTTTTTTAAGTTGGAGAAACTTATTTGTGTGTTGAAATTACCTGAAATAATTTGCTAGATTTAATCCAAATTCTATAAGTCAAAATGTTTTAAATTTTTGTAAAATTTTTTTTTTAAGTTGAGTCAACTTTTTTACCAAATGAATCAGCTTCTTAAATGGATAGACCGCAATATCCTGAGTGCATTGAAAGATCAGTCAAAATCCTCTCAAATATGAAAAAAAAATGTCTGATATTGAATGAGCTAATGTCATATTGGCTCTTATTTGGATGCGTGTGTACCTAATATTGTGACCAGCGAGGAGGCTGTATTCAGCAGGTCAATGTCACAGCTCAAGGGCATGTGGCAGCGTGCGTGCTGATGAGCACGACGGCGTCAAGCGTCGAGGAAGTCACGACTTGTTTACCGCAGCTATTTACTGTCAGCGTGGCATTTAGCGGCTTTCGCCATCACGCCCCCCAGCGCCGGGTCCTGGCAGACAGACAGACAAGGTGACGGTCAAGCGACAAGGCCCCCCCCCCCTTCCCATACCCGCCCCCTCGTGGCATCACGGATAAAGAAGAAAAAGAACAACGCCATCCCGGTCGTACGAGATTTAACAAGGTGACAAACGAGGGGACGTTGGCGCTGTCAATGAAGGTCAATGACGGCTGCTGTCACTGCAGCGACACACAGGACACTAATTATCGATGACTAATTAAGAGGAGAAAGCTAAGCAGAAAAGGCTGTTTTTTCACCACTCTGAATAAAACAGCAAGAACAAACATAAACACTAAAACTTAACTTTAAAGATTTCTACTAAATTAAACACTTTGACATCTGTCCTATCTAGTCTTTATCCAGTCTTTCAGCATCAACTAGCTTGTATTGAATTGGAAAAACAACTGGACATTTCAAAAATAAAGACATACATCTACGAGAAAAAAAGTCGAAATTTTGTATTATAAGTTGTTACTCAAAATGTACGACTTTATTTTTGTAAGCGAATGGCTTTTTGTGAATTTTTGAAATTGTGAAATTTCATGAATTTATGAGAATAAAGTCAGAAATTAAGAAGTATATGTAGGACATTTTAATGTGAGATTTTGAGAATAAAGTTTTCAATTGACAACTTTTTTTTAATCATAAATTTACCATTTTATTTGAGGAAATTCATGAGAAAAATTTATTTTGTACATTTTAACGTGAGATTTTGAGAATAAAGTTGTGAATTGACAACTTTTTTACTCATCATTAATTTACCATTTTATTCGTGGAAATTTATGAGAAAAATTGTTGTACATTTTAATGTGAGATTTTGAGAGTAAAGTTTTCAATTGACAATTTTTTAAATCATAAATTTACCATCTTATTTGCAAAAATTTACAAGAAAAATTTTGTACATTTTAATGTGAGATTTTGAGAATAAAGTTTTGAATTGACAACTTTTTTACTCATAAATGTACAATTTTTTTTGCAAAAATTTATGAGAAAAAATTTGTACATTTTACTGTGAAATTTTGAGAATAAAGTTTTGGATTGACAACTTTTTTAATCATAAATTTACCATTTTATTTGTGGAAATTTACAAGAAAAAATTTGTACATTTTAATGTGAGATTTTGAGAATATAGTTTTCAATTGACAACTTTTTTAATAATAAATATACCATTGTATTCTCGGAAATTTATGAGAAAAATTTTGTATATTTTAATGTGAGATTTTGAGAGTAAAGTTTTGAATTGACAACTTTTTAAATCATAAATTTACCATTTTATTTGTGGAAATTCATGAGAAAATTTTATTTTGTACATTTTAATGTGAGATTTTCCGAATAAAGTTGTGAATTGACAACTTTTTTACTCATAAAATTACCATTTTATTTGTGGAGATTTATGAGAAACATTTTGTACATTTTAATGTGAGATTTTGAGAACAAAGTTTTGAATTGACAACTTTTAAAATCATACATTTACCATTTTATTTGAGGAAATTCATGAGAAAAAATTATTTTTTACATTTTAATGTGAGATTTTGAGAAGAAAGTTTTGAATTGACAACTTTTTAAAACATAAATTTACCTTTTTATTCTCGTAAATTCATGAGAAAAAAATTGTACATTTTAATGGGAGATTTTGAGAATAAAGTTTTGAAATGACAACTTTTTAAAACATAAATATACCATTTTATACTCGGAAAGTTATTAGAAAAATTTTGTACATTTTAATGTGAGATTTTCAGAATAAAGTTGTGAATCGGCAACTTTCTTAATCATAAATTTACCATTTTATTCTCTGAAATTTCAGAGAAATATTTTGTACATTTGAATGTGTGATTTTCAGAATAAAGTTGTGAATTGACAACTTTTTTACATTTTATTAACGGACATTTATGTGAAAAATTTTGAGGTTTTGAGATTTTGAGAATAAAGATAAGATAAAATATGCCTTAATTCGTCCCTCAGTGGGGAAATTTGAGAACAGAATCAGTTAAGCAGTACAAAATAAAAATAAATAAATAAATAAATTAAAAAAACTAAAAATATACAAATAAATAAAAAATAAAAAAATTTGAAAATTAAAAAACTAAAAGTAAAAAAGTTGTCAATTCACAACTTTTTTACTCATTAATTTACCATTTTATTTGCAGACATTTATGAGAAAACATTTGTACATTTTAATGTGAGATTTTGAGAATAAAGGTAAGATAAGATATGCCTTTATTTGTCCCTCAGTGGGGAAATTTGAGAACAGAATCAGTTAAGCATTACAAAATACACAAAATAAAAATAAATAGATGGATAAATGAAAATAAAAAACTCAAACATTTGAGTATATCAGAGCTTTAATATTTGGAGTTGATATTAGATATACTTTTTTAATTTTGGGCTGAAAAGAGAAATAGCTTTCTTTTTTGCATTCTCCATTTTATTTTTATTTTTATTTTTATTTTTATTTTTATTTTTATTTTTATTTTTATTTTTATTTTTATTTTTATTTTTATTTTTATTTTTATTTTTATTTTTATTTTTATTTTTATTTTTATTTTTATTTTTATTTTTATTTTTATTTTTATAAAATAAAATAAAATAAAATAAAACAAAACAAAAAAAACAAAAAAAACAAAAAAACCAAAAAAACCAAAACAAAACAAAACAAAACAAAACAAAAAATACAAACAAAACAAAACAAAACAAAACAAAACAAAACAAAACAAAACAAAACAAAACAAAACAAAACAAAACAAAACAAAACAAAACAAAACAAAACAAAACAAAACAAAACAAAACAAAACAAAACAAAACAAAACAAAACAAAACAAAATAAAATAAAATAAAATAAAATAAAATAAAATAAAATAAAATAAAAATGTGGTGAATTGACAACTTTTTTACTCATAAATTTACCATTTTATTCTAGGAAATTCATGAGAAAAATGTTGCACATTTTAATGTGATATTTTGAAAATATGAATACTTTACGAAAAAAAGTTGTAAATCAATGTAACATAACAACGCGCGGTGGCGCCCCCCGTGGCGGCCCGTGAGGAGCAGCATCCAGCCCTGGCAGCCGACATCGGCCCCGCTCTCCTGCTGTGTCGTCTCCAGTGATCACACATCATGCTGACACTTCCACCTCACTGGCTCCTCTCCTTTCACTCTGACCCCTTTTGTCTCCCTAACTTCTACTACAACGTCCTTCTTCCTCGTCATCGTGGCCAAACAACACAATTCCATACTTTTCTGCATCTTTTCCCACATCCCGACCTCGTCGAGGCAATAATACCTGTGCAATCAGCTGTGCGTGCGCGTGAGGAGCTCCTCCACTGGTGCGTGTCTGTGTGAGATGATGTGTGTGATGTGTGGAAGTGAAGCATATTTGCCTCCAAGCTATATCATTTGCATACCTGTCACAGCCCCTCCACTGGGTGTCTGGTGCAGTGATGCATAGTGACTTCCTGTGGCAGCGACGCAATTTCATGGCTTCCCACTGTTGTGTGGCGAACGTTTGAGTGTCAGCTGACAATGAGTGTGTGTGTGTATGTGTGTGTGTGTGGACCTTCACGGGAAAGACAGGACAACACCTTTAAGACCTTCCATGGAGAAGTCTGGAAATGTACTTGAAAGTTTTGGACAGATTTCACATGTCCGATTACGGAGGAGTTAAAGTTGGGTTTTGAACCCGCATCTTCCTAATCACAAACCATTCCACCATCTTGCACTTCTCAGACGCATCAAAAAACGACAAAAGCCACTAGGAATCCGTTCCTGAAAATAAAAATAAAAATAAAAATAAAAATAAAAATAAAAATAAAAATAAAAATAAAAATAAAAATAAAAATAAAAATAAAAATAAAAATAAAAATAAAAATAAAAATAAAAATAAAAATAAAAATAAAAATAAAAATAAAAATAAAAATAAAAATAAAAATAAAAATAAAAATAAAAAAAACTGCAAAAAAGAAAGCTATTTCTCTTTTCAGCCTCAAAATTAAAAAAGTACATCTAATATCAACTCCAAATATTAAAGCTCTTATATACTCAAAGTTTGAGTTTATGAGCAACTGATTGCCTCACTTTTTTGAGTTCTGCTTATTGGGGTTTACAGTGCACATGAGGGACGGGGGCAGTTTAATGTATCTTCACATAAGAGGACACACACACACACACATGCACGTGCACACAGGTGTGTTACGATTAGAGGACAAAGAGAAGGCAGACAGAATAGAGGTTGTCCCTGCTGTTTCAGAGAAGAGGATTCTCAGCTTGACTAGATGATATAATGAGCTGTTATGTTGTGGATGATGAGATGAGAGGAAAGGACAGGCTGGAGGAGAGAGGAGGACATGAGTGGAACACACACACACACACACATGCACGCATGCACACACACACACACACACTTTGAAACTGTGACAAAAGTCTTTAACAGTGGAAAGTGTTAAGAGGCCACTTCTGGAGACGGACGGTGAAGGCATGAGTGGAGCAGGCTATTATTTATTAGCCACTTATTAGCTTGTCCATAGATTATTGTGCACGTGTGTGGCAGGTGAGAAAGGTGTGTGTGTGTGCGTGTGTGTGTGTGTAGGTGAGGGCTCGGGTGCTAAAGGTCTCTGTTGATGATTTGCACGCTCCATCGAGCAGACCGCCAGGGCGTAAAAAGCGACATGGTTGGTTCCTTCAACCTGCCTGACCCCAATCTCCAGACCGCCCCGCACCACGCGGGACCCCGCCTTGCCGTGACCCTCCCCTTTCCATAAATGAACTCACACACTTGAGCGGGAAACAAAAAAAAAGATCAGGCGAGTCCACCCACCCGGGGCTGACTTCTATGCTGCCCGTTTGACCTTCAGAAGAAATACAGAACACGCTTGCGGCGCCAAAGGCACCAGCATGAAATGGTGATGATAACCATAGAACCACAAATGAATGAATGAGTTACGGAATACAAACATATATCATATTATTAACATCTATGACCTCATCAATATCATTATTTATTAATATATATACATATATATATATATATATGCCCTTGGAATAAACTAATAATAATTATTATGATTATGATGCTGCTGAGAATTAATAGCTAATTATTAATAAAATATTAATAAATATTAAAACAATTAAATTAAAACTCTAAATCACAATACTAAATAAGCTCTAAATAATAATAATAATTATTATTACAGTATTATTTTACTATAGCTAACAATTTATATGATATAAATGTATATTATATAAATAAATAAATATATATTAAATAATAATAATATAATTAAAATAATAATTATAATTCAAATAAATATAATATTAGGTAACTGGAAATCTGTCCTCAGAATTAATTAGTAATGGTGCTAATTTTATGATTCTGATCATTATTAATAGCTTATCATCACTACTAATATTTATTAATAATTATTTAATAATCTTAAAAAATACATATATCTATATAAAATACATATTGTGTATTAATAACCGGTGGGTGTAATTAATAATATATACGTATAAAATATACAATTAATAGTATTACTAATTGCTGTTGTTGTTGTTATTGTTGTTATGAATTATATTAAAATAAATACATAAATAAATATATTAGATATTAAATAATAATAATAATACAATAAAAAAAATAATAATAATAATTAAAATAAATCATATATTAGTTAACTGGAAATCTATCCCCAGAATTAATTAGGAATGGTGCTAATTTTATGATTCTGGTACTTATTAATAGCTTATTATCACTACTAATATTTATTAATAATCATTTAATAATCTTAAAAAAAAAATTAAAAAAAAAAAAAATATATATATATATATATAAATAAAATACATATTGTGTATTAATAACCGGTGGGTGTAATTAATAATATATAGTTATAAAATATACAATTAATATTACTGCCACTAATTGTTGTTGTTATGAATGATATTAAAATAAATACATAAAAATATATTATATATTAAATAATAATAATAATAAAATTAAAATAATAATAATAATTAAAATAAATAATATATTAGCTAACTGGAAATCTGTCCTCAGAATTATTTAGTAATGACGCCAATTTTATGATTCTGGTAATTATTAATAGCTTATTATAACTACTAATATTTATTAGTAATTATTTAACAATCTTAAAAAAAAATATATATATATATATATATATATCTATATAAAATACATATTGTGTATAAATAACCGGTGGGTGTAATTAATAATATATAGTTATAAAATATACAATTAATATTACTGCCACTAATTGTTGTTGTTATGAACGATATTAAAATAAATACATAAAAATATATTATATATTAAATAATAATAATAATAAAATTAAAATAATAATAATTAAAATAAATAATATATTCTCATCACTACTAATATTTCTTAATAATTATTTAATAATCTTTAATATATATATATATATATAATATATAACTACTATATATTAACTACTAATATTTCTTAATAATTATTTAATAATCTTTAAAAAAATATACACACACACACACATATATATATATATATATTGTGTGTGTGTGTGTATATATATATATATATATTGTGTATATATATATATAAATCTGTCCTCAGAATTAATTAGTAATGACGCAAATTTTATGATTCTGGTCATTATTAATAGCTTATCATCACTACTAATATTTCTTAATAATTATTTAATAATCTTTAAAAATATATATACATATATATATATATTTATTTATTTATTATATTTATTAATAATTATTTAATAATCTTTAAAAATATATACATATATATATATATATTAAAGATTATTACATAATAATTATTGTATATATATATATAGTGTATTAATATAGTATATTAATATAGTGTATTAATAACCGGTGGGTGTAATTAATAAGTTATAAAATATACAATTAATAGTACTACTAATTGTTGTTGTTATGAATGATATTAAAATAAATACATAAAAACTATATAAAATAAAAATAAAATGACTTAATTCCAAATCTGTCCTGGGAATGGATGACCTGTGTATGAGAGAGAGGGGGTGAGGAGGCGTGGGGGGGGGGGCATCACACACAAGTGTAAATATAAAGTAAGGCAATGCAAAGCAATGCAAATGCCAAGCATTATTGTAAAATGAATATTGTCAGTTATTATCTTCCAAAGGCAACCTCCAAAGCCGGCCCCCCCCCCCCTTTCTAAAGCAGAAATGTCCGTTCCCCCCACTAGAGAGCAGTAGGGCTACATCCATCCCCCCGTCGCCCTCCACTTGGGAAGGACCGCTTTCCATCACGAGTATACGCTTCTTATCACGCCTCTAAAACTGCCTCTTCTCACACGCTCGCCAAAATCCCACCGCCATCGGGAGCACTCCAGTTTGGAGAAGGTCACCTGAAGGAAAAACTTCCTCCTTAAAAAAAAAAACGGCGGTGGCAGCTGACAGGAATCTAGTTTGGCTCCTTGTTCTATTGTTGAGCGAAATCAAACCTTCACAAAGGCCGCTTTTCTTCTATCTGCTTTGTAAATGAAATCAATAGACGCCGTTATCGTTATCTCCATTTTACCTGTCACGACAACACAAGACAAAAGAGCGACGCTGCGTTTACGGTGAACGCACATGACCTGTGTTGTCATTCGGGTGAAACATCAACACCTTTGTTGCTTTCCATACCGTGAAGGATACACGTCTCCTCGGTGTACGCCACGGGAGAGGCGTTGCCGGAGGTCATGTAGCTGTAGAAGGACACCTCCAGGGTGTAGCAGTAGGACGTGTCGTCGAGGAGACCGCCCAGGAAACGCCTGCCGGTGCCGGCCTTCACCACGTCACGGTTGAAGGAAGTGTTGGACTGAAATAAAACAAGAGTGTTTGTAAAGAAATCTGTATATCATAACATTCCAAATGTTCTACTTGTTATTGTTTACTAGAATGCTATTTTCATGGCACTATACCTTATGCAATACATGCACACGATGTATAAGAAAACTACAACCAGCCATCTTGAATCATAATAAATTCAAAACATGGACTGAAATAAGACAAGAGAGCGTTTGTAAGGTGGTGCGTTCAAGACCAAAACATTTCCTCCTGTTGAAGTTTTCCTCTCATTTCAGATCAACATTTGCTATAAAAGTGACTGTAGTAATTATGAACTCATCCAATCCAAGCCGTTTTTCAAAATACAACCACTTTAGTACCCGATTTAGACAATTTGGATTCCAATTGTTCTTCTTGTTATTGTTTACTAGAATGCTATTTTCATGGCAATTTACCTTATGCAATACATGCACACGATGTAAAAGAAAAATATAACAAGCCATCTTGAATTATAATAAATTCAAAACATGGACTGAAATAAGACAAGAGAGCGTTTGTAAGGTGGTGCGTTCAAGACCAAAACATTTCCTCCTGTTGAAGTTTTCCTCTCATTTCGGATCAACACTTGCAATAAAAGTGACTGTAGTAATTATGAACTCATCCAATCCAAGCCGTTTTTCAAAATACAACCACTTTAGTACCCGATTTAGACAATTTGGATTCCAATTGTTCTTCTTGTTATTGTTTACTAGAATGCTATTTTCATGGCACTATACCTTATGCAATACATGCACACGATGTATAAGAAAAATATAACATGCCATCTTGAATCATAATAAATTCAAAACATGGACTGAAATAAGACAAGAGAGCATTTGTAAGGTGGTGCGTTCAAGACCAAAACATTTTCTCCTTTTGATTTTTTCCTCTCATTTCAGATCAACATTTGCTATAAAAGTGACTGTAGTAATTATGAACTCATCCAGTCCAAGCCGTTTTTCAAAATACAACCACTTTAGTACCCGATTTAGACGATTTGGATTCCAAATGTTCTACTTGTTATTGTTTACTAGAATGCTATTTTCATGGCACTATACCTTATGCAATACATGCACACGATGTATAAGAAAAATACAACCAGCCATCTTGAATCATAATAAATTCAAAACATGGACTGAAATAAGACAAGAGAGTGTTTGTAAGGTGGTGCGTTCAAGACCAAAACATTTCCTCCTGTTGAAGTTTTCCTCTCATTTCGGATCAACACTTGCAATAAAAGTGACTGTAGTAATTATAAAAACTCATTCAATCCAGGCCGTTTTTTCAAAATTCAACCACTTTAGTACCCGATTTAGACGATTTGAATTCCAAATGTTCTACTTGTTATTGTTTACTAGAATGCTATTTTCATGGCACTATACCTTATGCAATACATGCACACGATGTATAAGAAAAATACAACCAGCCATCTTGAATCATAATAAATTCAAAACATGGACTGAAATAAGACAAGAGAGCGTTTGCAAGGTGGTGCGTTCAAGACCAAAACATTTCCTCCTGTTGAAGTTTTCCTCTCATTTTGGATCAACACTTGCAATAAAAGTGACTGTAGTAATTATGAACTCATTAAATCCAGGCCGTTTTTCAAAATGCAACCACTTTAGTACCTGATTTAGATGATTTGGATTGATTCCAAATGTTCTTCTTGTTATTGTTTACTAGAATGCTATTTTCATGGCACTATACCTTATGCAATACATGCACACGATGTATAAGAAAAATACAACAAGCCATCTCGAATCATAATAAATTCAAAACATGAGCCTCTAAAACAGGGGTGGGCAAACTTTTTGACTCGTGAGCCACGTTGAGTTAACAAAATTGTCCGGGGGAGCCACAAAATATATTTAACACACTAACACACACACTATTTTATGCTTGCAAAATTCTGCATTGAATTATTTGCTATATATCTTCTCATGTCCCTTTTTTCAAGAGCACTTTAAAGGGACCACATCAAATTACGAAATTAATTTAACATTTTTTTTTTTATATAATTTTGTCCTTTTTCCAGGAGCATCAAATTACAAAATTGAATTTTATGTTTTTTTGTTTTTTTTTGTTTTTCCGGGGGTCCAAAAAATATATTTAACACACACACTATTTTACGGTTGTAAAATTCTGCATTGAATTATTTGCTATATATGTTCTCATGTCCCTTTTTCAGTAGCACTTTAAAGGGACCACATCAAATTACGAAATTAATTTTACGTTTTTTTTTTGTCCGGGGGTCAGGAAAATATATTTAACACACTAACACACACACACACAGTATTTCATGCTTATAATTGTAAAATTCTGCATTGAATTATTTACTGTATATGTTGTCATGTCCCTTTTTTCAGGAGTATCAAATTACAAAATTGAATTTTATGTTTTTTTTGTTTTTTTGTTTTTCCGGGGGGACAAAAAATATATTTAACACACACACTATTTTACGCTTGTAAAATTCTGCATTGAATTATTTGCTATATATGTTCTCATGTCCCTTTTTCAGTCGCACTTTAAAGGGACCACATCAAATTCTGAAATTGAATTTTACGTAAATTTTTTTTTTTTTGTCTGGGGGGGGCCCGAAAATACATTTAACACACTAACACACACACACTATTTTACGCTTGTAAAATCCTGCATTGAATTATTTGCTATATATGTTCTCATGTCCCTTTTTTCAGGAGCACTTTAAAGGGACTGCATCAAATTACCAAATTGAATTTTACGTTTTTTTTTTATTTTACTGAATAAAATAATAAATAATATTATTATATTATTATAATAATAACAATAAAATATCCGACTTGCAAGTCATGTTGCCAGCTTGTATATTAAATGTTTAAATACTTACAAAGCAACTGGCGGGCCAGATTCAAACGCTTGGTGGGCCGCATGTGGCCCCTGCGCCGTAGTTTGCCCACCCCTGCTCTAAATGCTTTGTCATCAGATTCGTTTTGGTACCCCCTTTGGTCCCGTACATGTATTGCGTACCGTAAATGCTTTTTTTTTACTTTACACAAAGTCATCACAATGACGACACAGGGGTGGGGTGCAGGGGGGGGGGCATCCATTCGAGGGGTGTCAGCTATACTACACAATGTTGATGGCGTCTTGGGAAGCACGTGGGGGCGAGGGGGGATAAAAAAAAAAAGTTCCTTTTAACTGTCACTCTGCTGAGCTGCCTTGCTGAAATGCAAACTGAAGGCAGCCACCGGTGGGAGTTTGCTGCCGTGATTGTGTTGTGCTGCTGCAGCAGTGCATTGTGGGTATAGTGCTGAATGGACAAGAGGGGGGCCGCAGCACAGAGAGAGGGAGGCAACCCCTGGGCCTGGAGGTATAATATGACGTTTGTACACTGCAGTTTATTAACAATGAATGGATGCACGGTCTTGAAGGTGACTTTGGATGCCCGATCGGCCAAGTGAAAACTGTTTTCATGTACTTAATTTATCGTATTTTCTGGACTATAAGTCGCTCCGGAGTATAAGTCGCAAAAGGACAAAAATGCATAATTAGGTAGAAAAAAACAAACATAAGTCGCACTGGAGTATAAGTCATATTTTTTGCGGGTAATTTACCATATTTTCCGGACTATAAGAGGCACTTTAATACGATAAATTACCCGAAAAAAAATGTGACTTATACTCCAGTGCGACTTAAGTATGTTTTTTTTCCCCCTAATGATGCATTATTGGCATTGTGCGACGTATAATCCGGAGCAACTTATAGTCCAGAAAATACGACAAATTACCCACAAAAAATATGACTTATACTCCAGTGTGACTTATGTATGTGTTTTTCTACCTAATTATGCATTTTGGCCTTGTGAGACTTATACTCCGTAACGACTTATAGTCCAGAAAATACGGTAAATTACCCGCAAAAAATATGACTTATACTCCAGTGCGACTTATGTATGTTTTTTCTACCTAATTATGCATTTTTGGGCATGTGCGACTTATACTCCGCAGCAACTTATAGTCCAGAAAATATGGTAAATTACCCACAAAAAATATGACTTACACTCTAGTGCGAATTAAGTATGTGTTTTTCTACCTAATTATGCATTCTTGGCATTGTGCGACTTATACTCCGGAACGACTTATATTCCAGAAAATACAGTAAATTACCCGCAAAAAATGTGACTTATACTTCAATGCGACTTATGTTTGTTTTTTTCTACCTAATTATGCATTTTTGGCCTTGTGCGACTTATACTCCGGAGCGACTTATAGTCCAGAAAATACGATAAATTACCAGCAAAAAATGTGACTTATACTCAAGTGTGACTTATGTATGTTTTTTTCTACCTAATTATACATTTTTGGCCTTCCTTGTGCGACTTATACTCCGGAGCGATTTATAGTCCAGAAAATACAACAAATTACCCACAAAAAATATGACTTATACTCCAGTGCGACTTATGTATGTTTTTTCTACCTAATTATGCATTTTTGGCCTTGTGCGACTTATACTCCGGAGCGACTTATAGTCCAGAAAATACAGGAATAAGGAATCAAATAAAAAAAAGACAAATAAGGAACAAGAACCGGGATATAACTTTCCCACTTTTGGACAGATTTAGCAGAGGTACTCAATAGTTTTAGGCCACCTTTAAATGTACACAAGTACACACAATCTACACTGCAAAACCGCTGCTCAAGCTCTGCAACCATTCTGTCCAGTGGACAGTCATCAATGATATAGTAATCATTATTATATTATTAATTAGCCTGTTATTATTACTATCATTATTATTCTTCTGATTATTACTACTACTAGTAGGCTAGTATTAGCCTGCTTATTGGCTTGCTTATTAGCCTACTTTTGCCTTTTATATTACATATTTGTCAGAGATTTTGTTTTGTAAAAAAAAAATTAAAAATTAAAAAATGTAAAAAAATCTATAAAAAAAAATCTATTTAATCAATAGAATCAATAAAAATATCTAATTATTTAGGAGGGCTTAAGAACAGGCTAGTATTAGCCTGCTTATTGGCTTGCTTATTAGCCTACTTTTGCCTTTTATATTACATTTTTAGCAGATATTTTTTTTGTAAAAAAAAAAACCCAAAAAATCTATAAAAAAATTTAAAAAAATCTATAAAAATTCTCTAAAAAATATATAAAAATATCTAATTATTTAGGGGGGTTTAAGAACATTTTACGGGGCCTGAAGCCCCCCTAAAATTGGCCAAAGTTTTAAATAAGAGTATGCAGGTTAGTGATATCGCGAATGAAGCGACTCTTTGGAGCATAAAACATGGAAGAAAATACGCAGCAGGAAACAAAAGTAACAAAAACTACAATAAATGACAATGGACCCCCTTGGAAGGGGACTGTACCCATGTTATGTACCCATGGGATGTTGACTCCCAAACATTTCTATGCACTTTATGTTAATTAACTTGGAATATTGAACATAATTCATTCAGTTATCATAATTGCGGATGGAAAATGTGTACTTTGCATGATGACATTAGGATAAAGTTGGCATTTTTTGTCCACTGAGGATTTATAATTTAAGTCCATATGTTCATTTCATAAAAACATATTCATATCTACGTCTTGCACTGCAGGACGACAGCGAGCAAAACTCACAAAAGAGAAGTCGGCGGCGTTGTGGCACAGCAGCCTGGGGAAGACGGCCTGTCGTTGGACGCGCTCCTCGTCCTCAAACACGTTGCCGTACATGAAGCCGTTCAGCATGGTGGAGTGGGCGTGAACATCGATGTAGAACTCCAAGCTGACGCTCTGGGGGGGAGGAACACAGGGTGAACAAAAAAACAGGCAGTTTAGCGGTGAAGCTAAGAAGAAGCAAAGAATACTTGAGACTTCACCTATCATGGTTGGGAACCAACTGGAACCAATTAACTGCGATAAACGAGGGATTATGGAAATGGTTTAATTTCATTTGAACATGCATCAGATTACAATTGAGTGCATCCCATAATCAGTTCCCAGTTCCACATGTCCAAAAGGAGTAGGAAGAAGCAAAGCTTATTAAATCCTACCCCTCCATCTGGTACTTTTACAATCAGAAACTGTTACATTTGTTCACTTCCTGCTTTCCGAATATAGTTTTTAAAGTTTAAAGTTTTTTTTTTAAATAAAATTTATATATATATATATATATATGTGATATATCCATTATGTCATTGTATGGTCATATCACTCCGTACTTCGGTACGTGGCAAAAAAAAAAAAAAATAAATTAAAATAAATTAATAAAATTAAAAAAAATATTAATTCATGAATGAATGAATGAATAAAAAAAATTCTGTACCGAAGTACACAAAGTGTACTTTGGTATGTGATAATTTTTTTTAATAAATTAAAATAAATTAATAAAATAAAAAATATTAATTCATGAATGAATGAATGAATGAAACCTTTTTAGTTAAATTGAAATAAATTAATAAGATGAAAAATTATTCATTTATGAATGAATGAATAATTTTTTATTTTATTAATTTATTTTTTTCATTTATTTTAGCTGTTTGAAGATGAACTATATCAGCAAGTTGAAGTATTTGTCATTTTACAAATAAGGAGTTAGTATGTTCTCTGTAGGCGGCATTATGAATTATCCTTACTGGCCTTTTTTGCAGTACATTTAGCGAGTGAAGATTACTTTTATAGTTATTAGCCCATATTTCCACACAATAAGTAAGATATGGTAGTGATTACTGTACATATTCTTTCATTTTGCTTAAAATAACACTTTCATTGAATCCACTTGAATCCGTTTGGCCCAAACCGGGTGCAACGATAAGCCCCCTAATAATGCGTATAGGAAAAAAAAATTAAGCACCGATATTGCAAATGATGATTACAGCTGTGACATTTAATAATTATAAATCATCTTATCAGCCAACGAGACAAAAAGCTAAATTGGACGATACACCAGCAAAGGCTCTCATCCGTGCAAAAAAAAAAAAACCTTGGAAGCTGCGTCTTAAACTGCTTGTGACAAGGGCAGGGGTGCGGGTTGAAACACAACCACCCATACACTCACACACATACACACATACACACACACTCTGCACCCCCGCTCTCCTTTTTCCTCTCATTACACATTCAGCAGCTCACTTTATTGCCTGTGTTTGCAGAGACGGGATGGAAGGATGCTGAAGAAGAAGGTGAGAAGGCAGAAAGGTGGAACAGCTAAAACAGAGAAAACAAGGAAGGAAAACAGAGGGCAGGGAAGCCATGCAGAGACCAGAGGAAGAAAGCGGAATAAGTGCATGAAGACAAACAAGGAAGAAAAAAAAAACACAAAGATGTGTGTGGAAGCGTGTGGAGAGATTGACAGGACAGAAGAGAAAGAAAGGAAAAGGTGGAGGGTTTTTTTTTAGTGGGTGGGGGGGGGGGGGGGGGTGTGATAGGGATGCAGTTCTTGGGCGGGCCGGGTGATGCAGAGCGGCCCCGTGTTTGAAATTCCGCTCACAGCCAAAGCAATTTCCTGGCGGTGGCTGTGCTGTCAGCTGCTTGGCTGCCTGGCGGTGAAATATGGTGGCTGGGAGTCGGCCACTAGCAGCCCCCGACAACCTGATGGATGGAGCCCCAGAGGAGAGAGGGAAGAAGACGAAGGAGGAGGAGGAGGAGGGAAAAAAAGGAGCAGGAATGGAACTAAATGCAAGGAGAAGATAATAAACAGAGACAAAGAGATAAAGGGGAGGGAGATGGGCCGCTATGAAAACAGACAGAAGCCCATCCAGCTCCATTAAAGCCGGGATCGGCACAGTGGGGGGGTTGGGGGGGGTGGCTTTCAACCAAACGGGGCCGGTCTAGACGGGGGGGAAACCAGCCTAATCATCATACGGGTCCCCCCGCCTCTGGAGATGGAGGAGGTTGAATAAAAGGAGAAGGATGGACAAGCTCCTGAAGTGTCTTATTATGCAGATGATGCGTTCAAGGAACACACCTACTAAAGGACTACTACAAAATCTAGATCTAGTAATCTCACATTTCACAACATTCATTTTCTACCACTTATCCTCACAAGGGTCACAAGGGGTGCTGGAGCCTATCCCAGATGTTTTTTTTGGGGCTTAATACTCCAGTAAACATGACTTCTTCTACTGTGGAGTGCATCATCATCTCTTTGTATGTAAATATGTCTTTGGGAGTGAATGAGTCAAGTATTTTCAGACATAAAAACAGCGAAATAAGCTATGCATCCATTTTCTATGCCGCTTATCCTCCGTAGGGTATGCTGGAGCCTATCCCAGCTGTTTTTTTGGGCTTAATAAGTAAACATGATTTTTTTCTACTGTGGAGTTGCATCATTATCTATTTCTGTGTAAATATGTATTTGGGAGTGAATGAAACATTAAAAAAAACAGCAAAATGACACCCTGGACTGGTGGCCAGCCAATCACAGGGCACATATAGACAAACAACCATTCACACTCACGTTCATACCTATGGACAATTTGGAGTCGCTAATTAACCTAGCATGTTTTTGGAATGTGGGAGAAAACCAAAGTACCCGGAAAAAACCCACACATGCACAGGGAGAACATGCAATTGGTGGAATTGAACTTGGGTCTCCTAGCTGTGAGGCCTACATGCGAACCACTCTTTCACCGTGCAGCCTCATATTAATATTATTCATTCATTTATCGCTTATCCTCACAAGGGTCGCAGTGGTGCTGGAGCCTATCCCAGCTGTCTCCAGGGCGAGAGGCGGGGTACACCCTGGACTGGTGGCCAGCCAATCACAGGGCACATATAGACAAACAACCATTCACACTCACATTCATACCTATGGACAATTTGGAGTCGCTAATTAACCTAGCATGTTTTTGGAATGTGGGAGGAAACCGAAGTAAACCCACGTAAACAGGGAGAACATGCAAACTCCACACAGAGACGGCCGAGGGTGGGATTGAACTCGAGTCTCCTAGCTAACGCGCTAACCACTCGACCGCTGTGCAGCCTGTAACCGAAGCTGAGATGCAAAAAAATACCAAAAAATACAATACAAAAAATACAAAAAATACAAAAAATACAAAAAATACAAAAAATGCAAAAAATACAAAAAATACAAAAAATACAAAAAATACAAAAAATACAAAAATGGAGAACAACCTATATCACAAAGCTGAGATGCAAAAAATACAAAAAAACACAATACAAAAAAATACAAAAATACAAAAAATACAAAAAAATACAAATATGGAGAACAACCTATATCACAAAGCTGAGATGCAAAAAATACAAATAAATACAATACAAAACATACAAAATATACAAAAAAATACAAACAATACCAAAGAATAAAAAAAAATACAAAAATGGAGAACAATCTATATCACAAAGCTGAGATGGAAAAAATACAAAAAAATATAATACAAAAAATACAAAATATACCAAAAAATACAATACAAAAATTACAAAATATACAAAAAAAATACAATACAAAAAATACAAAAAAATACAAAACATACATAAATGGAGAACAACCTATATCACAAAGCTGAGATGCATTTTTTCCATTGAAATATATTTAATTTCTTAGCATTGCTTTCCAAAATATCAACGTGGCCCTTCCATCCTTTCACTTTTTAGTATGTGGCCCTGAGTGGAAAAAGTTCCGACTCCCACTCTATCATAAAAACCATCGAACAAATCTCCTGAAAAAAATGCATGTGTTACACACGAAACATTCGAATATTTTGACTTGTATCGCCCCCAGACTGACATCCCCTTCTCAGCGTCCCGTGAAGGACGGTCATGAAGCGACGGTAACATAAATATCAACCACAATGTCACGTCCGAGTATGCTACAATGTTGCCTTAATGCCCTGTCAATCAAACGAAGACGGTTCTGAAGGCCTCCCATTGTGATTGATGCTTCAATTAAGAACCTGCTCTGACCTACAGGATTGTTCATTTGAAATTGTAATTAAGCAATTAGGGGCAATTAAGAAACAGACACAGCTGAATGAAAGTCAAAAGACAATTTGAGACGGTGTGTGTGTTGGCGGGGGTGTGTGTGTGTGTGTGGGGGGGGTGCTCTCCAGGAGACAAACAAAAAGCTCGTCGGAATAAAACTCCATGGGAATAAAAAAAAAAATTCCACTTGTGGTGAACTTGCGGTGGCCGTAAACACTTTGGTGTAAATCCAAGAAGGTCAAACGAATGAATTTTGTCTTACAAGTGCTTATCTGCTGCATATTCATTAGAGAAGGGCGCGGGGGGGCGCGCAGAGAGCCGCAAATGCCCGGCTTATCCTTACACGTGGAAAAAGGGGGGAAGAAAGAGCTGATTGAAGCAGGATTACAAGCCCCGGAATAAAGCCCTTTGCATCAGCAGCGTACCTTTTGAGGAGACGGAAAAGTTGCGCTTGTTCAGGAGAAGAAAGTTAATCTCGATCCCGATGTAAATTAACATTTCAAATGTGTGCGTCCGTACCGCTGGGGGCGGGGTTTGACAAGTGTGACAGCTGACTGGGCTTTTAAGTGAGGTAGCAAGATTCTCCTGGCAATCAAAACATACGAGGATTGCATCCGATGAAGCTGGTAAAACTAGGAATTTTCTTTTGTATATGTAGCATAAAACATGTCTGAGAAAAATACACTTTTCCACTGCGCGGTACCTACAACATGGTACCTTCAAAATTCCGTACTTTTTATGAAAAAAACTGGAAGCTGGTTGCTAGAAAAATTATGTATCTATGTCTTAAATTATGCAGTTTAAAACACAAAGAATACACTTGAATCTTGTCAAAATTTTTGCTAAAAATTCTGCAAAATTTTTTTAGTTCTACACAGTCAAAAAAATTCCGTAGTTTGTACAAAAAAACAAACAAACCTGACAGCTGTGGTTGGCATTGGATGCTCATATCACCTCCTACTTCGGTGCGGGACAAAAAATAAAAATCTGTAAAAAAAATCTGTAAAAAATCTGTAAAAAATCTGTAAAAAAATCTGTAAAAATCTGTAAAAAAATCTGTAAAAAAATGTAAAAACATAAAAAATTTGTAAAAAAAAATGTAAAAAATCTGTAAAAAACGTAAAAATCTGTAAAAATCTGTAAAAAAATATGTTAAAAATCTGTAAAAAATATGTAAAAAATCTGTAAAAAAATCTGTAAAAAATCTGTAAAAAATTGTAAAACACCTGTAAAACATCTGTAAAAAATCTGTAAAAAAATCTGTAAAAAATCTGTAAAAAATCTGTAAAACACCTGTAAAACATCTGTAAAAAATCTGTAAAAAATCTGTAAAATCCACCTGTAAAAGTACTAGGGGTAGGATTTAATAAGCTTTGCTTCTTCCCACTCCTTTTGGACATGTGGAACTGTGAACTGATTATGGGATGCACTCAATTGTAATCTGATGCATGTTCAAATGAAATTAAACCATTACCATTACTTTGTAAAAAAATGTTTACCATTACCATAAGGTGCTCCTGAAAAAAGTTACATGAGAACATACATACTGATAGTATAACACTTTTACAGATAAAATTAGACAAATAGTTCAAGGAAAATTATCAGAAAAAATCTGTTAAATGTATATTCTGGCCCGTAGGACAATTTTGATAACTCAATGCGGCCCACAAGTCAAAATATTTGCCCACCCGTGGTCTAGATCTTCCAGAATCTTCACCTATTACAGCTGGATTACCTTGGATTTTCAAAATCGTCAGTTATATATATCACTATATTGACATTTACTATGGTACCCATTATGTCATTGGATGGTCATATCACCTCCTACTTCGGTATGGGACAAAAAATAAAAATCTGTAAAAAATCTGTAAAAAATCTGTAAAAAATCTGTAAAAAATCTGTAAAAAATCTGTAAAAAATCTGTAAAAAATCTGTAAAAAATCTGTAAAAAATCTGTAAAAAATCTGTAAAATCTGTAAAAGAAAAATCTGTAAAAATCTACAAAAAACTGTAAAAAAAATCTGTAGGACAATTTTGATAACTCACTGCGGCCCAGGAGTCAAAATATTTGCCCACCCCTGGTCTAGATCTTCCAGAATCTTCACCTATTCCAGCTGGATTTCCTTGAATTTCCAAATCCGTCAGTTTTAATTTATTCCACACACAACCCGCCTATGGGCATGCCCATATAAGGAAGTCCAGCTCACTGTGACATCACAGAGCTGGTGTTAGAAAAAAAGTATCTGAAACGGAGCGTCAAGAGCATCCCAAACTTTTATCTGAAACTTGGTTTAGGATATAATATTTTAAGATTTCCATCCATTTTCTATGCCGCTTATCCTCACTAAGGTTGTGGGGGTATGCTGGAGCCTATCCCAGCTGACCTCGTACGGAAGACGTGGTTACACCCTGGACTGGTGAGTAGAACAAACATCTGATGAAGGATGAAGCAAACGTTCTCACAATGAATCCGTCGCTTTAGCATCGGTGTAATATTCCGCGCAGCATTCCGTGGCTTGGAGAAGCCAATTCCGAGGAGAAGGGCACGTGGTCATTGACCCTCTAACGATGTCACAGTGACAGAACACGGCAGATGGCGTGACCCGCTGGAGGGGCGAGAGTAAATGACACAAAGCCTTTCTCCTCCGTCTGTCTCCATCGCTCTCCTTCCTGCGTCCGTCTCAGCGCGGCCAGCGCCCTCATATTGATGGCGCTATTTACCTGCTTATGAGCACAGACGTGGCGCGTAATCAGGCTGAGCGGGCGCAGACGCGGCCCGTCGCTTCAAGGCCTCTGAGCGTCTGATGAGGCTTCACAAGAGCGTATGGAGAAGCGAAGGAAGGTCGACAGGACAACATATATAAGGATATCAAACATGTGGCTAACAATATAAACAATGTTTTACTGTTTTTCAAAAATTATATTTTTTATGTGGGCTGCAAGGCAGGCGAGTGGTTAGCGTGCAGACCTCAAAGCTAGGAGACTAGGGTTCAATTCCACATTCCAAAAACATGCTAGGTTAATTGGCTAACTCCAAATTGTCCATAGGTATGAATGTGAGTGTGAATGGTTGTTTGTCTATATGTGCGTAACATAATACATGTAGCGGAGCATGTAGCGAAGCATGTGACATAGCATGTAGCATAGCATGTAGCGGAGCATGTAGCATAGCATGTAGTGAAGCATGTAGCGTAGCATGTAGCAGAGCATGTAGCAGAGCATGTATCATAGTATGTAGCATAGCATGTAGCAAAGCATGTTGCGGAGCATGTAGCATAGCCTGTAGTGAAGCATGTAGCGAAGCATGTAGCATAGCATTTAGCAAAGCATGTAGCATAGCATGTAGCATAGCATATAGCAAAGCATGTAGCATAGAATTTAGCAAAACATGTAGCATAGCATGTAGCATAGCACATATCATAGTATGTAGCATAGCATGTAGCGTAGCATGTAGCAAAGCATGTTGCGGAGCATGTGGCATAGCATGTGGCATAGCATGTAGCATAGCATGTAGCACAGCATGTAGCGGAGCATGTAGCATAGCATGTAGTGAAGCATGTAGCGTAGCATGTAGTAGAGCATGTATCATAGTATGTAGCGGAGCATATAGCATAGCATGTAGTGAAGCATGTAGCGTAGCATGTAGCAGAGCATGTATCATAGTATGTAGCATAGCATGTAGCAAAGCATGTTGCGGAGCATGTAGCATAGCCTGTAGTGAAGCATGTAGCGAAGCATGTAGCATAGCATTTAGCGAAGCATGTAGCATAACATGTAGCATAGCATATAGCGACGCATGTAGCTGAGCATGTAGCATAGAATTTAGCAAAATATGTAGCATAGCATGGAGCACAGCATGTAGCGGAGCATGTATCGTAGTATATAGCATAGCATGTAGCGTAGCATGTAGCAAAGCATGTTGCGGAGCATGCAGCATAGCCTGTAGTGAAGCATGTACCGTAGCATGTAGCATAGCATATAGCGAAGCAAGTAGCTGAGCATGCAGCATAGAATTTAGCAAAACATGTAGCATAGCATGTAGCATAGCATGTAGCGGAGCATGTATCGTAGTATGTAGCATAGCATGTAGCATAGCATGTAGCATAGCATGTAGCATAGCATGTAGCAAAGCATGTTGGGGAGCATGTAGCATAGCCTGTAGTGAAGCATGTAGCATAGCATGTAGCATAGCATGCAGCAGAGCATGTATTGTAGTATGTAGCATAGCATGTAGCATAGCATGTAGCATAGCATGTAGCTGAGCATGTAGCGGAGCATATAGCATGCAGACCTCACAGCTAGGAGACCAGGGTTCAATTCCACATTCCAAAAACATGCTAGGTTAATTAGTGACTCCAAATTGTCCATAGGTATGAATGTGAGTGTGAATGGTTGTTTGTCTATATGTGCCCTGTGATTGGCTGGCCAGCAGTCCAGGGTGTACGCCACCTCTCGCCCAAAGACAGCTGGGATAGGCTCCAGCACCCCCGTGAGAAAATTTTTTATGTGTCATCCAACAAGAAAACTGCCATTTTGAACAGTCTCCATGTTGACTAAAATATGTGCAAATGTTTGAACTCCATAGAAACATAACCAGCATCATTCTTAAACCAAAATGACTGAAAACCAAACGTTGACGGAAGTTCTACTACCCGTAAATGCAAACTCCAGCAATGGTAAAACAAACTATGAAGGGATTGAATCAAGCATGATGGGAAGCGGAAATTGGCCGCAAATCTCCGAAAAGGGCATGGAAATGTTTGTCTGACACCAGAGGACATTTAAAAACCACGTAAGAGAGGAAGGGGATAAACAAACAGCAAACGCCACACGGGGGTTTTCAGCCTGGCATCTAACCCGCACGCTCCACTCAGACAAAGCAAAGCCACAAAAAGCAAGCGCCGAGAGGACGGCGGGGACTTGAAGGTCAGCATTTGGAGGGATTTCAAGGTGCGAAATTCATCACGGTGCCTTGACAGCACCTAATGTATTTGTTTTGGGAGGAAAATTAATTCTCTAATATTAAAAAGGTCGAAAAGAAGCCAGGGCAACAATGACCTCTGTGTCATCTTTAACAAATTATCCAAAATGGCGCTGTCAAATTGGTGGGGAAACATCGGGCAGTGATGAATGCTTTTGGTAATCAGCCAATCAAACAGAATTCGTCTTCTGCATTTGATAAATGAGCTGGAAAAGCAATGCTTTACCAAGAAGATGGGTCCATTTGTTTCTCTGGCCGCCTTTTCAGCTTTTTTTTTTCCATCTTCCTTTTATCCCTCTCCATTTCTCTCTTTCAAAACAAACAACACGGGAGCCCGTGAACAGATTATAGCGCCTTGCATCACTGACTCTTTCAGACACTTTTGTTGCTGACCAACGCTCAGCTGCAGATGGCAAATGATGGAATTTCATCAAACAGCTTGCCTTCAGATGGATGGTGACGAAGGTGTGATGCCGAGGTTTTAGCCGCCTTTGAAAGAAACAGCCATCGATGGTTGGTATAGTTGGGATGGTTGTTGAACCAGTTCTTGGGGTGTATCAGTGCTTCTTTCATTGTGGGGTAGGCTCCCCTGGGGCATCGCCAGGGGCTTTCATTTCATCATTTCATCTACGTTTATCTACAAATGTCTAAACATGAACATAATTCAAATAACTGATGGAAATTTCCCTTCAATGTGTAACCTCCAGTGCGCTACATGACAAAATGCCTTTTCACTTCATGGTTGCTGCAGAGCATGTAGCGTAGCATGTAGCATAGCATGTAGCATAGCATGTAGCATAGCATGTAGCGGAGCATGTAGCATAGCCTGTAGCGGAGCATGTAGTGGAGCATGTAACAGAGCATGTAGCATAGCACATAGCGTAGCATGTAGTGGAACATGTAGCGTAGCATGTAGTGAAGCATGTAGCATAGCATGTAGCATAGCATGTAGCATAGCATGTAGCATAGCATGTAGCATAATATGTAGCTGAGCATGTAGCATGAAATTTAGCAAAGCATGTAGCGTAGCATGTAACGGAGCATGTAGCGGAGCATGTAGTGGAGCATGTAACATAGCATGTAGCAGAGCATGTAGCGGGGAATGTAGCATAGCATGTAGCATAGCATGTAGCGGCGCATGTAGCAGTGCATGTAGCGGCACATGTAGCATAGCATGTAGGGGAGCATGTAGCGGAGCATGTAGCGGCGCATGTAGCATAGAATTTAGCAATGCATGTAACGTAGCATGTAGTGGAACATGTAGCGTAGCATGTAGTGAAGCATGTAGCATAGCATGTAGCATAGCATGTAGCATAGCATGTAGCATAGCATGTAGCATAATATGTAGCTGAGCATGTAGCATGAAATTTAGCAAAGCATGTAACGTAGCATGTAGCGGAGCATGTAGCATAGAATTTAGCAATGCATGTAGCATAGCATGTAGCAGAGCAAGTAGTGAAGCATGTCGCGTAGCATGTAGCGGAGCATGTAGCATAATATTTTGCAACGCATGTAGCGTAGCATGTCGTGTAGCATGTAGCGGAGCATGTAGCATTGCATGAAGCGGAGCATGTAGCATAGAATTTAGCAACGCATGTAGCATAGCATGTAGCGGAGCATGTAGCGGAGCATGGGAGAATACATGCTATTACTTTTCAGAAATATAAAAATTCCAAATACAGGAAACTATTACATCAAAATTCCCGGGCGAAACGGGAGTGTCGCCAGGTATGGTGAGATATCGTATATATGTCTAAGCGTCAACAGAAAACTAGCAATGTTTCAGATTAAAAAACAAAATGTGACTTTTAGAAGATGTCATCATCATTTGGAATATTCATCCATGTTTATCAAACACCATCTGTTGCCTTCTGGCAGGCGTTAGAGCACCATCGGTTATTTTCCTGCAATAAGTACATTATGTATACATGTATTTGGCTCAATACTAGAGACTGGATGTATTGACTCTTGCTGTAATTTCCAAGTAGGGACGAATTGTGGTGGCTTTTGTGGTGGCTGTCTTGTTTGCGTTGTAATTCTTGGTTATACCGTGACAAATTACCTGAAAATTGGACCTTTCCCTCCATCTCTCCTATTCCCACGGTTTTCACTTGACAAACAATCAAAGTGATTTAGCAGCAAGTGAGGGAGGGCGGCTGTTATCCCGGGCCAACCGCTCTGCCATAACCGCCGCTGATCTCCTGTTAATGGAGCCCCCGGCCCTGGTGGACTCTGAGCCCGCCGTGCGAAATGAGCGTGAATGGAACGCAGCGTAACGGGGCGCGGGGGGGGGGGGGGGGACTCCTGGCAGAGCAGTTGGCATTGACACTGGCATCGGGGAGCCCCCCCCACACGCTACTGGTGGGTCTGATGGGATGAACTGGCTCCAGCGAGACCGAGAACCGGTTGGCCAAAGCAAGCCTCCAAATGAACTCTGGAAGACTGAAGGCAATTATCGGTGACAACGAGTGGTTGCAGACGAGGCTGCTGAGCTAATGAGACAAAGAAATGGAGGGGTGGGGGTGGGGGGGTTCAACGGAGGTCAAGTACCGTGTCACCGTGTCAATTGGGGGTAAGTTCACATGGATAAACTGGCAGCCCGTGTCCAGTCCAATAAGTCGTCATGTAATTATAACAGACGCGTGGAACAGTTTGGCTTGGCATTCAAACTAAAAATTCAACAAAACAAAACTCAGAGGGGAATTGAACATAGACAACAAACAGTTCCTAGATTCCAAGTATTTTTTTTTACCAGGTTTGAAAATACCTATGTGCGAGGATTAGAAAACTTTAGTCAATTGCAGGGTGTGTGGTCTCCTAAAGCAAATAACTTGTAGTGAATAATAATAATAATAAATAAGATGTGGCTGTAGGCAACCTCCTCATGTTCTTTTTAACTTATCATCCAGCGGCTTCATTAGCACCGCATGTGCTTTAAAATGTTGGTACTCATGCGAAAGTTACATTTGTTGTACCATTGCACAGGCTTGACTCAAGTTGGCCGCAATAAAAGGCCACTCCCAAATGTACACTTTGGCTCTATTGACATGATAGATAGTCAAATCAGTGAGTAAATGATGTGATACAATGCAGTTTAAAAGCACATTTCGAAGTGGCCTTTTACTGTGGCCACCCAAGGCAATGGTAATGGTTTAATTTTATTTGAACATGCATCAGATTACAATTGAGTGCATCCCATAATCAGTTCCCAGTTCCACATGTCCAAAAGGAGTAGGAAGAAGCAAACCTTATTAAATCCTACCCCTCCATCTGGTACTTTTACAATCTGTAACTGTTACATTTGTTCACTTCCTGCTTTCTAATTAAATTTTTTTGTGGATGTGTGAGAGCCTTTAGTCAATTACCCAAGGTCTTCTTGCAGGGTGTGTGGTCTCCTAAAGCAAATAACTGTTTCTAATTGTATAAGATGTGGCTGTAGGCAACCTCCTCATGTTCTTTTTAACTTATCATCCAGCGGCTTCATTAGCTTTGCACGCACTTTAAAATGTTGCTACTCATGCAAAAGTCATTCGTGTTACATTTGCTGTACTGTTGCGCAGGCGGGACTCAGGTTGGCCGCAATAAAAGGCCACTCCCAAATGTACACTTTACTGTACACTATTGACATGATAGATAGTCAACTCAGTGAGTAAATGATGTGATACAATGCAGTTAAAAAGCACATTTTGGATTGACCTTTTACTGTGGCCACCCAAGGCAATTGGTGATGGTTTTATTTCATTTGCACATGCATCAGATTACAATTGATGCATCCCATAATCAGTAACCATCCCATAATCCCAGTTCCACATGCCCAAAAGGAGCAGGAAGAAGCAAAGCTTATTAAATCCTACCCCTCCATCCGGTACTTTTACAATCAGTAACTGTTACATTTGTTCACTTCCTGCTTTCCTAATATAGTTTGTGGATGTGTGAGAGCCTTTAGTCAATTACCCGAGGTCTTCTTGCTTCTTACTGTTTCTAATTGTATAAAATGTGGCTGTAGGCAACCTCCTCATGTTCTTTTTAACTTATCATCCAGTGGCTTCATTAGCTCTGCATGCGTTTTAAAATGTTGCTACACATGCAAAAGTTCTATGTGTTACATTTGACTCAGGCGTGACTCAGGTTGGCCGCAATAAAAGGCCACTCCCAAATGTTCACTTTGGCTCTATTGACATGATAGATAGTCAAATCAGTGAGTAAATGATGTGATACAATGCAGTTAAAATGTACATTTCGGAGTGGCCTTTTATTGTGGCCACCCAAGGCAATAATCACACTTTGGCTCTATTGGCTCTATTGACATGATAGTCAAATAAGTGAGTAAGTGAATAATGATTACATCGTTTTCAGGGAGAAGCGGAAGCGGAACATTTGACTCAGGCGTGACCCAGGTTGGCCGCAATAAAAGGCCACTCCCAAATGTACACTATTGTACTCTCTGTACTCTATTGACATGATAGATGATGATGTGGTACAATGCAATTAAAATGCACATTTTGGAGTGGCCTTTTATTGTGGCCACTCAAGGCAATAATCACTCAGTCTAATGTGTTTAAAAGTTTGGTTGCGGGGAATTTGTGTGTTTATGTTGCATGGGGCTGTGTGTCTGTGTGAATGACAGCAACGAGTGGATCCCGCTGCCATGACAGAGTTTATCGATCAGCGTGTCAACGCTGAAGGGGGGAAAAAGGTTAATCTGCCCGATGCCAGCCCCATGCCTCACCCCGTCTCTGGCCTGCCCTGCGTCCCGCCCCTGCCCGCTGCCTCTCTTATCAGGATTAGACAAGTGTACAAAAGGGTAGAGTATTCCCAGGACACACACTGACCTTCAGTAATCCCACCAACCTGCTACTCTGCTTATAATTAACATCAGAAACAAAGAGCGAAAAAAAAAAAAAAGGCGTAGTCTTCCTTTTAACAATGCTGCTGTAAAGTAGCAACTGAAAGCAAACAAACTCGCTTGAGTAAAATGTTCGGAATGGTCAGGAGAGCCTTGCTGACATTCGAGAGGTGCTGACTCGTCTATCCTGCTCCCCCACCTCAGCACAGAAGCCCAAACAAGATTGGGGAAACATGCTGAACCAAGCAGGGAGACGGCAAGCTCCACTTGCATCATCAGACTAAGCTGTGTGCACCGTGGACGCCATGCAGGCCTCAGACATCCTCTTCAAGGTCAAAATCAAATCTTGTCATGCTAGAGCCTTTTCCGGGATCATGCAATTTTGGAAAATTGTATTTTGATATCAGCCCTAAAGATACTGTTCGGGTTTTACTAACCGCTTTACATGACAGTTTAAAAAACATAACCTTTAGGAAGTGGTTATGCTGTTGTTGTTATTTTTTTAAAACAGAATATCACCAATTTCAGTCAACAGTAGTTTTTAGCCTTTTTATGTACTCTATAATTCACCATAAAGGAACACTCCACTTTTTTTTTTAGAATTTTGACCATCATCCACTTTTCCACTGTGATACATGAACGCATCCTTCTCTTGCCTGTGTGTTCTAAAGCTATAAAAACAGGTAAAAAGAGACAGCTAAAATGCAGCTAAGAATGGCCGATTTACACAATCTGACCTCCAAAACTCCAACAGTGTTATTATTATTGTTATTAACATTGTTACGCTGAAGAACTATGTTACGTTACATGCCGGCTAGCAACAAGCCGGCTAGTGACTAGCTTCCCCAGAAACATCACCAGATCACTCGCAAAAAGGTAATTCTACATATTTGATCCGCCGCCCCTGCTGCTGTGTTTTGGTTTTTGGGTTTGGAAAAGTCAATGCCAGGTGTAGCATTACCTTTTGTTGCTATGCTACATAAATGCACCCAGGAAAGAAGTTCAGGTAATGCTTAAATTGACCAAAATACGGTTAAATGCTTTACATGTTAGCATTAATGTGCCGGTTACTACCGTATTTTCTGGACTATAAGTCGCTCCAGAGTACAAGTCGCACAAGGCCAAAAATGCATAATTAGGTAGAAAAAAATATACATAAGTCGCACTGGAGTATAAGTGGCATTTTTTGCGGGTAATTTACCGTATATTCTGGACTATAAGTCGCACCTTTTGCAGGTAATTTACCGTATTTTCTGGACTATAAGTTGCTCCGGAGTATAAGTCGCACAAGGCTAAATTAGGTCGCACTGGAGTATAAGTCACATTTTTTGCGGGTAATTTACCGTATTTTCTGGACTATAAGTTGCTCTACTACTTGACCAAAACAGACATTACGTCCTCTTGGAAGGCGAGTTCTAACAATAAAAGAATAGAGAACAGGCTGAATAGGTGTAAGATATGCTAACACAATTATTATTCAGCTACACAAAAAATAGACATGAACACAAAAGGTGTCCATTGTTTATGTAACATAAACACTTTTTTCATTTATAAGTCGCTCTGGAGTATAAGTCGCAGGAACAGCCAACCTATGAAAAAAAGTGAGACTTATAGTCCGGAAAATGCGACCCCCTAATTAGTCTGTGGATCGGGTCCTGGATTCGGTGGACTCTACTAGCTGAGCAAATGGGCTGGAACTAGAACACCATATTTCCTGTGATTGATTGGCGACCAGTCCAGAGGTTTAGTCCGCCTCCTGCCCAAAGTCAGCTGGGATAGGCTCTAGCGCCCCCACGACACTGACCAGGATGAACGGATTAAGTATGAAGATCCACGTGAAACAAGCACAAGGTGCCATTTTTGTGTGTTTGCACACTCACCGGGTCTTGGTTCATCTGCACTATCAGCTGTTTGACAGCGTGCAGTGTAGGGTGGGCCCATGGAGAGGGGTCCTGCCAGTGGCGATTGAGGTCGAAGCCCATCAGGGAACATCTGTGAGCAAAGATACACACAGCAGCATGAGCCTGACATCTATTAAGTATAAACCATAAGCAGACAGAATAGTGAAATACGACCAAGGTCCCATGTGATGCTAGTTTTCAACAATTTTAAACCAACGTGTTAACGTGTGCTAGCCAAAAGTTTGCCTTGGAAATAAGGAGTTAGTATGTTCTCTGTAGGCGGCATTATGAATTATACTTACTGGCCTTTTTTGCAGTAGTGGCATTACATTACATTAACAGGGGACATTCAAGCCAAGATATACTATAGATGACAATTTACATCCAAAATGAATCTCAAGGTAATTTAAACACCAGGACTAAACTCCTCCTACATTACACAAACGCTGCTATTGCAACATCGAAGCCCGATCTCCATCCATGATGGGATGTATTTATGGATGCGCTCTGATCTGCCCTTGTTTGTTGTCATCTTGTATCGTGTGTGTAAGCGTTGACATTTACGGAAGCTGTTAGCCACACAGGAGTTAGTGATACTGCAGAGCCGAGCGAAGCAGCCAGCCGTGGACAAAATACTCATTCCAGGTTAACTGCCATTGATTCTTTGCTCTGCGTGCATCCATCGCAGTCCACTCGGCACCGCAATCTGCGGAGGATGCTCCTTCGACTGGTTGGCCGGTGCGTTAGCGAAGGGGCCTGAATGTGTGATTGGTGAGGTGTGGACTATCACTTGTCACTTTCTGTCAATATGCTTATCACTGCTCTCTTTGGAAGCGAGCTCATGAAAAAAAAAAGCTCTACGGCCGTCAGCAATCAAACACGGCGACAGATTACCACCGTAAATGTTTATGGAAGCAGTACACGGCTGCTGCCTCTAGGTGTCACTCACAAATGCAGCGGTTGCCACATGTGATGCGTATCTCAGTGTGCATTAGTATTCCTGTGAATACTAAAACTACACAAAGTTGAATGAGACAAAATAAGTGCATTTTTACATTAAAACTCATGTAAATATGAAAATATTTTATGTGTGGCATAGTGAACCAAAAATAAATAAAATAAAATAAAATAAAATATAAACTATATATAAACTAAACTAAATTAAACTAAACTAAACTACACTAAACTAAAATAAACTAAAATAAAATAAACTAAAATAAAATAAACTAAAATAAAATAAAATGAGTTTATGCTAAAATGAGTGCATTTTTACATAAAAAATTGTGTAAATATGTTGGAATAAATGATGTTCTACAATGAGTAAATTGGATAAACAGGGGGGAAATGTTGGAATAAAACTGTATATATCATGTACTCACATTTAATAAGCTTGCTTCATATTATCCAAGTTAATATCATGTAATCACATTCTTCATATTATTCTTCATATTATCCAAGTTACTGTTACATGCACATATTATTCTTCATATTATCCAAGTTACTATTACATGCACATAGAACACACGCTTGCATAGAGCATCACATTCCTTTAGACACTGCTTTCTCTTGACACTCCTTTAGACACTGTTTTCTCTTGATGTCCTTGAACTATCTGTCTCTGCTTTGCTTTCTCAAAATATGCTTGCTTGATGTTGAAACCAGTCTCAACCGTGTGAACTGTTCCCCCTCCCTTAGACGATTGAGACCTATGTAATAGGGCACACCTAAACTTTAATAAAAGAAGGAGAGCAGGGACTGTTTTTCAGAGTAGGTTGGATGAATGTTACTGAACAGTCTCTGATCACTCTCCTTGCAAGCCTATATCTCACGTCTTTGTGTCTTCTTTCACAGTTGGTGATAATGTTTTGGGTTTAACCCTAACAAAATATGAAATTATTTTATGTGTGGCACGGTGAACTAAACTAAACTAAACTAAACTAAAATAAAATAAAATGAGTTCATCCTAAAATGAGTGCATTTTTACATTAAAAATCGTGTAAATATGAAAAGATTTTATGTGTGGCACGGTGAACTAAACTAAACTAAACTAAACTAAACTAAACTAAACTAAACTAAACTAAACTAAACTAAACTAAACTAAACTAAACTAAACTAAACTAAACTAAACTAAACTAAACTAAACTAAACTAAACTAAACTAAACTAAACTAAACTAAACTAAACTAAACTAAACTAAACACTTTCTGTCAATATGCTTATCACTGCTGTCTTTGGAAGCGAGCTCATGAAAAAAAAAAAGCTCTGCGGCCGTCAGCAATCAAACACGGCGACAGATTACCACCGTAAATGTTTATGGAAGCAGTACACGGCTACTACCACTAGGTGTCACTCACAAACGCAGAGGTTGCCACTTGTGATGCGTATCTCAGCGTGCATTAGTATTCCTGTGGCCGTGCACATTAAGTAAAAGGCAATTATGAAGAAAAGGAAGAGGAGTGAATAGACAGGAGAAGGATGCCCACCGAGCTGCTGCGATGGTGTTAAAAAGACGATCGACTGGCAAAGAGAACAGCCCTGCGGTCGCACAGTATTTGAACAAATGCACTGCTGCCACTTCTATGAATTTATTAAGCATCCTAAAGGTGGAGTCCGGAGGATATTACCTCCAGTAGCAGGAAATAAAAGCAGCTGTATTTAATTTGCGGATGCATTGAAATTAGGAATTATTGCGTGTGTGTGAGTTATTTTGCTTTGTGCTGTGTTTGTGTGTACAGGAGGTCCTCGGTCTCGGTCTGATTTCCGTTCCTTTTATACCTAAATGAACACCCAGGTCACTTCCACGGCACACAACCACATGAAAGACATATAAAATACAGTAATATAAGAAATAGGCTCGGTTGCACGGCGGTCGAGTGGTTAGCGCGCAGACCTCACAGCTAGGAGACGAGGGTTCAATTCCACCCTCGGCCATCTCTGTGTGGAGTTTGCATGTTCTCCCCGTGCATGCGTGGGTTTTCTCCGGGTACTCTGGTTTACTCCCACATTCCAAAAACATGCTAGGTTAATTGGCTAACTCCAAATTGTCCATAGGTATGAATGTGAGTGTGAATGGTTGTTTGTCTATATGTGCCCTGTGATTGGCTGGCGACCAGTGCAGGGTGTACCCCGCCTCTCGCCCGAAGAGAGCTGGGATAGGCTCCCCCGCGACCCTCATGAGGAAAAGCGGTAGAAAACGAATGAATGAAGAAACAGGTTCAATAATGAGACCCCTACACTCCCTTTCATAGGAGAAGATCCGGTCACATGCTGAAATCCATCATGATGGTCGAGCAGCTAGGAATGGGCACGCTGCCAATGTTGGTTGGTATTCGTCCATTTTCTGAGCATTTTTACGACCTCTAAGTTCACTTTTCACTTTAACGTTCCTGTCTTTGATACACTGCTATCACAAAAGTCTGTCTCAAAATGGAGAGACATCAGGAAGAGAAAAAGTCAACTAAAAATGACAAAAGTAGCGTTGTCTTTACTACATGACGACGTATTCTTCCGCCACACACGCATGAGTAGTTCTCGTTTTCTTTCTGTGCAGCATTAATAGTTTAGGGGAGTACAGCCTTAGGGGAGTACACATAACTATGACATGTTACAACAGGAAAAGTCATAAAACGAGACATTGTAACACAAAACATTACAACATGAAACCTGGCAAACAAAATATTGTAACATGAAATGTCATAAAACTAAACGCTGCAAATGAAATTTCGGAAAAAAGAGGGCCACATGTCTGAAAAATCGTAACATGAAACATGGTCAACACAAAACATCATAAAGGCCGTAACACGGAACGTCGTAACATCGAGGACTGCCCTGATGGTTACGGTAAAATGTAACACTGTAACATAAACCACACAACACGAAAAATGGTAAACACAAAACATCGTAAAAGCCGTAACACAGAACGTCGTAACATCGAGGACTGCCCGGATTGTTACGGAGAAATGTAACACTGTAGCATAAACCAACACAACATGAAACATGGTAAACACAAAAAATCGTAAAGGCCGTAACATGGAATGTCGTAACATCGAGGATTGCACTGATGGTTATGGTGAAATGTAACACTGTAACATAAACCGCACAACACGAAACATGGTATACATAAAACATCGTAAAAGCCGTAACATGGAACGTCCTAACATCGAGGACTGCCCGGATTGTTACGGTAAAATGTAACACTGTACCATAAACCACACAACACGAAACACGGTAAACACAAAACATCGTAAAAGCTGTAACACGGAACGTTGTAACATCGAGGACTACCCTGATTGTTATGGTGAAATGTAACACTGTAGCATAAACCAACACAGCATGAAACATGGTAAACACAAAACATCGTAAAGGTCGTAACACAGAACATTGTAACATCGAGGACTGCTCTGATGGTTCCGGTAAAATGTAACATTGTAGCATAAACCAACACAACATGAAACATGGTAAACACAAAAAATCGTAAAGGTCGTAACACAGAACGTTGTAACATTGGGGACTGCCCTGACGGTTACGGTAAAATGTAACATTGTAATATAAACCAACACAACATGAAACATGGTAAACATAAAACATTGTAACGACCGTAACACAGAACGTTGTAACATTGGGGACTGCGCTGATGGTTACGGTAAAATGTAACATTGTAACATAAACCAACACAACATGAAACATGGTAAACACAAAATATCGTAAAGACTGCAACACGGAACGTCGTAACATCGAGAACTGCACTGATGGTTATGGTAAAATGTAACACTCTAACATAAACCACACAACATGAAACATGGTAAACACAAAACATCTGAATGGCTGTAACACGGAATATCGTAACTTCAAGGACTGCCCTGATGGTTACAGTAAAAATGTAACACTGTAGCATAAACCAACACAACATGAAACACGGTAAACACAAAACATCGTAAAGGCCGTAACACAGAACGTCGTAACATCGAGGACTGCCCTGATGGTTACTGTAAAATGTAACACTGTAACATAAACCACACAACACGAAACATGGTAAACACAAAACATTGTAAAGGCTGTAACATGGAACATCTTAACATCGATGACTGCACTGATGGTTGCGGTGAAATTTAACACTGTAGCATAAACCAACCAACACAACATGAAACATGGTAAACACAAAACATTGTAAAGGCCGTAACACCGAACATGGTAACATCAAGGACTGCCCAGATGGTTACGGTAAAATGTAACATTGTAACATAAACCAACACGACATGAAACATGGTAAACACAAAACATCGTAAAGGCCGTAACACGGAACGTCGTAACATCGAGGACTGCCCTGATGGTTAAGGTAAAATGTTACACTGTAGCATAAACCAACACAGCATGAAACATGGTAAACACAAAACATCATAAAGGCCGTAACACGGAACGTCGAAGACTGCCCTGAGGTTACGGTGAAATGTAAAACCTTAACATAAACCAACACAACATGAAACATGGTAAACACAAAAAATCATAAAGGTCGTAACACAGAACATTGTAACATTGGGGACTGCCCTGATGGTTACTGTAAAATGTAACATTGTAACGTAAACCAACACAACATGAAACATGGTAAACACAAAACATTGTAACGGCCGTAACACAAAACGTTGTAACATTGGGGACTGCCCTGATGGTTATGGAAAAATGTAACATTGTAACATAAACCAACACAACATGAATGAAACGTCATCAAACAAAGTGTAGGATACCTGTAGTTGCCCAGGTAAACACCGTCAGGATTCAGCATGGGGACGATTTTGAAGATCACATAATCTCTTAGGATCTGAGCTACAGGATGCTGGCTCACCAGGAAGTCAATCAAACCTATCAAAACACACACACACACACACACACACACACACAGAGTGAAATAGACTGGCAATGAAAGCCAAAGACGGGCTCGTCTAGCGGTTAATTGAGTTTGGTGAAACAAAAAAGAGAGTGAAGGACACCGAGGGGGCATCGTCAGAATTAGGCAGTGATGGGAGACTAAATCGATACAAATGCTATGGAGGAGACAGCGCTGGAAAAAAACAACAACAAACAACAAACTACCCAAGCAAGATGGAGGCCAACTTACTGGAGGTCCAGTCAGTTAGAAAGTGGGTGGGACCCGCGAGGAGCCAACCTGCCCACTCACATCCGTCTGAAGCCGGAGCAAAAAGTCATAACAATCCTGCTCAAATTGTCTTTTAGATTGTTGAAGAGCACAAAGAGAATTTCCCAACGGTGCGAGGAGGCGTGTCTCAGCTTCTTTTATTAGTTGAGAGTATAGAACACGGGAGCAAAGACAATGCATCACTTCTCCATCATATGGAGCCATATTATACACTCACACACATTCTTACACCTGCTTCCTCTCCAAGGTGTCTTGTATAGTACGGCAGAAATATGAAGAAAATATGAAAGACACTGAACTGCAATTATGGGGAAAAAACATCTATTTTGTGGTAGCTTATGAGCAAAAAAAACTACACAAAGTTGAATTAGAAAAAATGAGTGCATTTTTACATTAAAAATCGTGTAAATATGAAAATATGTTATGTGAGGCACGGTGAACTAAACTAAACTACACTAAACTAAACTACACTAAACTAAACTACACTAAACTAAAATAAACAAAAATAAAATAAAATAAAATAAAATGAGTTTATGCTAAAATGAGTGCATTTTTACATTAAAAATCGTGTAAATATGAAAATATTTTATGTGTGGCACGGTGAACTAAACTAAACTACACTAAACTAAACTACACTAAACTAAACTACACTAAACTAAAATAAACTAAAATAAAATAAAATAAAATAACATAAAATAAAATAAAATAAAATAAAATAAGAGTTCATGCTAAAATGAGTGCATTTTTACATTAAAATCATGTAAATATGAAAATATTTTATGTGTGGCACGGTGAACTAAACTAAACTATACTAAACTAAACTACACTAAACTAAACTACACTAAACTAAGCTACACCAACCTAAAATTAACTAAAATAAACTAAAATAAATAAAATGAGTTTATGCTAAAATGAGTGCATTTTTACATTAAAATCATGTAAATATGAAAATATTTTATGTGTGACACGGTGAACTAAACTAAACTAAACTAAACTAAACTAAACTAAACTAAACTAAACTAAACTAAACTAAACTAAAATAAAATAAAATAAAATAAAATAAAATAAAATAAAATAAAATAAAATAAAATAAAATAAAATAAAATAAAACTACATATTTAATATATATTACTCCTCCACCAAAAACAGGTGCATATTTTGTGATCCGGGGAACTGAAAACTGAATTAATTTTGCCTTTAAACATAACTCCCATAACCCAAATAGATTTGTCTTTATTTTTCTCAAGCTGAAGCATTTACACTTTGAAAACCCCTGGACCACACCTACAAAGAGGAAGAACGGCTGAGACATATTTAGCACTAAATAAATGCTTACTGACTACAATGACTTTATTAAAGTATTTACTGTATATAGTAATATTGTACTTTGTAATCTTCTTCCAAATACTGGCGCCAGCTAATCCTTTGTATCGGGACTGTGTTAGAGAACATTCATAATTCATCTCCCCTACAGTTGTGGCATAACCAGATGCTGATTAGACAGCACGGCTTGGCCACAATAAAAGGCCACTCCAAAATGTGCAGTGTAACTGTATACCCCAAAACTCTGTTTTCTGTTGGAGTAAACACCGTAACATGGAACGTCATAACTTCGAGGGCTGCCCTGATGGTTACGGTGAAATGTAACAGTGCAGCATAAACCAACACAACACGAAACATGGTAAACACAAAACATCGTAAAGGCCATAACACGGAACGACGTAACATGGAGGACTGCCCTGATGGTTATGGTAAAATGTAACACTGTAGCATAAACCAGCACAACATGAAACATGGTAAACACAAAACATCGTAAAGGCTGTAACATGGAATGTCGTAACATCGAGGACTGCCCTGATGGTTACGGTAAAATGTAACACTGTAACATAAACCAACACAACATGAAACGTGGTAAACACAAAACATCATAAGGCCGTAACACGGAACGTCGTAACATCGAGGACTGCCGTGATGGTTACGGTAAAATGTAAGACTGTAACATAAACCACACAACACGAAACACGGTAAATGCAAAACATTGTAAAGGCCGTAACACGGAACGTCGTAACATGGAGGACTGCCCTGATGGTTACAGTAAAATGTAACATTGTAGCATAAACCAACACAACATGAAACGTGGTAAACACAAAACATCGTAAAGGCTGCAACACGAAACGTTGTAACATCGAGTACTGCCTGGATGGTTACGGTAAAATGTAACACTGTAACATAAACCACACAACATGAAACACGGTAAACGCAAAACATCGTAAAGGCCGTAACACGGAACGTCGTAACATCGAGTACTGCCTGGATGGTTATGGTAAAATGTAACACTGTGACATAAACCACACAACATGAAACACGGTAAACGCAAAACATCGTAAAGGCCGTAACACGGAACGTCGTAACATTGAGGACTGCCCTGATGGTTGCGGTAAAATGTAACACTGTAACATAAACCACACAACACGAAACACAAAACATTGTAAAGGCTGTAACACGGAACGTCGTAACATCGAGTACTGCCTGGACGGTTACGGTAAAATGTAACACTGTAACATAAACCACACAACACGAAACACAAAACATTGTAAAGGCCGTAACACGGAACGTCGTAACATCGAGTACTGCCTGGACGGTTACGGTAAAATGTAACACTGTAACATAAACCACACAACACGAAACACAAAACATCGTAAAGGCCGTAACACGGAACGTCGTAACATTGTGTTCTGTTGGAGTAAACACCACAGAGAACAATACTGGAACATATCACCGAATGAGAGTAGCAGTCTTAAAAGTTTTTACCTTGACATACAAAAGAGGCGGGAGACTCTCCTGGGTGAACGCGAGCTGTGAGGAACACAAGCTTCTTCTCCCTTTCTGGACTCAGCTGGTCTAAAGGCGGAGAGAGAAAAGGTTTGGTTGGAGAGGAAGTCAAAGGGAGAAAGAGTTCACTGAGGTGTTGCTGAAGTACCATCACACAACCTGAGCATCAACACAGCTGTTGTTATTCTCTGATAGAATACCAGATACCAGAGTAGACTAGCAGACTGACACAAAGGTAGCCGCTAGTCCATGAGACTCAGGACCAGACATACATGAATCATACATCAAGAGAGAATATTCAACAAGAGGGTGAATTATACATCTACACGGGTCGGGATCAGTCAGCTGATACAGGTCTGCTTTGACTTAAGAAGCCCGGTCCCGCTCGACACGTCCGGCATTTTGCTCAGAATTTTGGAATGATTTCCATTCCATGTAAGTTACTGGGAATTGATTGGGAAAATAAGTACCATATTTTCCGGACTATAAGTTGCATTTTTTTTATAGGTTGGGTGTTCCTGCGACTTCATGAAACGGTAGCTCTTTCTTTGGCAGGAGCCAATCACGAGCGAGCGACGAACTCACAACAAGCTTGTCAACCCACTGAAGTCATCACGCAGAAACTTAACATTCAAAAGGTTAGCTAAGAAATATACAAGCAATTTAACTTACGTTTACCATATTTTCTGGACTATAAGTGGCACTTTTTTTTTTCATAGGTTGGCTGTTCCTGCGACTTATACTCCAGAGCGACTTATAAATGAAAAAAGTGTTTATGCTACATAAACACTGGACGCCTTTTCTGTTCATGTTTGTTTTTTGTGTAGCTGAATAAGCATTGTGTTAGCATATCTTACACCTATTCAGCCTGTTCTCTATTCTTTTATTGTTAGAACTTGCCTTCGAAGACGACGTAATGTTGTTTTTTGTCTAGTAGTTTGGAAAATAAATTACCCGCAAAAAATGCCACTTATACTCCAGTGCGACTTATGTATGTTTTTTTTTTTTTACCTAATTATGCATTTTTGGCCTTGTGCGACTTATACTCCGGAGCGACTTATAGTCCAGAAAATACTGTACTTAGTGCTTTGATTCGTACAAGGCACAGCAATCCTCCCCATCCTATGACTGAATGACTGCAGATTCTTAATTATAGCCGACAGAATTCATAATTGAAATAAAATGAAAAGACTCAAAATAATCCATGAATCAAACCCACAGCAGGCTCGACTATCCATGCAACATTTGTGTGCGTAATAAAGATGAGTAAATTGTTACAGTTACAGTTGCAACCTTGTACCAAATAAAAAGTCAGACATTAAAAATAAGAAATATTCCACAAAGTCGGAAAAATTGCAGTAATTTTAGAAACGTGATCACTCCTCTTGAAAGTAATTATTGACAATGGCAACCTTGTGAATAATAAATAATAATAAATAATAAGAAATGTCAAAACAATTCCAAATAACATTGGAAATATTCACCAAAGTCAGAAAAATTGCAGTAAAACAGCAAAGTTACTCATTCTTCAAGTAACGTAATGGCTCCTTCCTAAAATAATTCATGACAGTGGCAACCAAAAATAAACAATGAGAGCAATTCCAAATAAGACTAGAAATATACTACAAAGTCAAAAACACTACAGTAATACAGCAGATACAATCAAACACAATCAAAGCTATTCATGCTATAGTCATCTATCATTATTATACAGTATATATTATAAAGTGTAGTAGTCATGTACTGCAATCTTTGGATGGGATTAGAATATTTAAATGTTGAGAACTGTTGCAGATATTCCCAAAGTGTGTGGGGGGGACTTTTTTAATAGCAGCTAGATAATCCTTCATGGTTCGTTATCATGTTGAATAATAGGAAACGTGCAGCGGGAATTAGCATCTGGCGAACATTATTTTACTTCAACGACGTTAATGATAACTCAATGGTAATTGCGGAATAATTTCCAGTTGATTATGGAATCGGTGTGATAGGTTTGTCGTTATTTAAATAATATCATCATTATCAATAGAATCCAATTATTGCTGTAAAACAATGATTTTATTTAAGTTAAAATTAAACAGAGGATACTTATCAGGTAGCAACTTGCTGTAAGAAAGGGGTGGGGGGTCAAATTTCACTTCATCACTTTCACTTGTATTAAAGATGTTAAAAGGAATCCAGTATAAACCAGGGATTGGATCTGGACCCATTTGGGGTGGGGGTCGCAGATTACTAGTCAAACATTGCATGAAAGAATTACAAAAAAAGAAGAATTACAAATACAGTCATAATAAATACAATGAAAAAAATAATAATAATAACAAAAAAATTAAAATAATAATAATAAATACGTTGAATACAGCCAATGTTTGAAAAAAAAGTCGGGAAAGTGAAAGTTAATTATGAATAATAATAATAATAATATATATAACAATGCATCTTCTGTGTGTCTTTCCCAGGAGTTTCCCCTCAGTCGTATCTAAGTGTTGTGCAGCTCTGATTGTGCTACGTGAGTGTGAAATGCAGTGAGCAAATAAAAACAGTAAATCATCATTGAACAGTAAAATGTAATTTTGTGGTCTTATTCAGTGCAGTTTTGATATTTCCGTTTAATCAATGCATTCAGTTTTATCATGTTCCAACTAATTTCCTTTAAAAAAAAGTGGCTGGCTTTACAAGCTGTATGAAAGTGTTAGAATGGGGGGGGGGGCACAGAGGTTAAAGCATTGCTGTTTTCTCGCCAGCGTTTAATCGGCTGCTAATTGATGGCGGTGGATGTGTGTCTCATTGCTATACACAAACCTAATATCATATTGATTCTTACAGCCCTTTCTGCTGAGCGGAGAAAATGCTAATTAGCTAAAGGCTAAGCACTTGTCCCGCGCCTTAATTGCAATTTAACGTCAGAGCCGTGTGCTGCAGCGAGGTTGTAAACAAACAAACAAAAAAAAGTGTTATTCTATTTAAATACTTTCTCTCTTGGATTTTATTGCACTTTTCTCTATTTTTGCCCTTCACTGAGACAAATGGTTCTGCCATTCGGGAGTCACGGCGGAGCGGGGCGGGCCCTTTGCGCCGTAAATGTGAGCGCTCTCGGGCTGATTCGCTGGGCTGAAATTTCACCACGAAATTTTTACGTGGGCCCCGACCCCAAGCGTGATTGCACAACCTGCGGTCGGGACCGAAAAGCTTTGCTTTGTGTAGCTTTGGAGGATTGGGAATCAAACACTGCGTTGCCTTAAATCCCAGTACCAGAACCAGTACCAGTACTAGTTCGCCCTTGCTGCTTCATCAACGCTATCGCTGGAGCTTACATTAGATCCACTACTGAGCCCACAATGCTGGTTTCCTGTGTATGTGTGTCATTATGTCTCCTCAGGGCTAATGCTAATGCTCCCCGTGTACATTTTTGGTGTTTATGTGCTTGTATCTCGGCATTGCTGTGTCTCTAGCTGTGCCCAGCCAAGCATTCTTGCACTAAATGAAGTCACAGCGTTCCATAGGAACCACCGTACCCTTAGGTGACCTGCAGGAAGTTGGTGATGGAATACACGGTATGTATATATGTATATATGTATATGTAACTTTTTTCTTTAAGCTTGGGCACTGTTAGAAGGTCAAGTTGTTGCAGCAGCGGCATTTGTTGCCCTGTAGGTGGCACTAGATATCAGCCATTGGGATTACCAGGAATGTGAAGACAGTGGAAAGACAGTTTGTGTTGAAAACTAAATCTATGTCGACCGAGTTCTGGTCTACCGGGTGACAACTGTCAATGTCAACATACAAGCGCTTTTGTCAACGTAAAATGTGAGCGCCTCTAAAAAATGTCTCAAGAAGAAAGATTGATTGTCATTGTAGTCCGAATATCACACAATAATGCAAGATTCCATGTTCCCACATGGAGGAAAACCGTGTCAACAATCAAATCACCCATTCCCCTTATATCTCTGGACAAGGTCATAGCATTCTAAATGTTCAAACTGTGCGGTTATATCACAAACCGACGGGTGTCGCCACTACTGTACACAGTAAAGTCGAAAACATGCTTGTTTTGCCAGAACGTGAACAAAATGCTGGTATTTTAAATTTCACAATGCATTTATGTTTAGTCTTTTCATATTATTCACTGGAAACCTGAATGAAAAGCAGGTTTGCTGCCTCTGCTGGGCCCTTCCAGCCGCATCCGCTGCCTTCTGAATTGCAGGTCACTGATGTCAAAGTCCAAGAAAAGTTGCACATTTCTGACAGTATTATCAAGTCAAGTCCAAAGTCATCAAAATGTGACTCCAGTCCACACCCCCGGATTTTGGTGCCACCCCCGTCATAACGCTGAGGTCAAGTTGTTGCAGCAGCGGCATTTGTTGCCCTGTAGGTGGCACTAGATATCAGCCATTGGGATTACCAGGAATGTGAAGACAGTGGAAAGACAGTTTGTGTTGAAAACTAAATCTATGTCGACCGGGTTCTGGTCTACCGGGTGACAACTGTCAATGTCAACATACAAGCGTTTTTGTCAACGTAAAATGTGAGCGCCAACGGGGATCATTCCTCTGAAAAATGTCTCAGGAAGAAATATTTGCTCGTGTATGGAAGCTTTATTGTCATTGTAGTCCGAATTCCGAATTCAGGCTGCATTTGTAAATAAGATTTTGTTCTTAAATTGCTTGCCTGGGTAAATAAAAGTAAAATAAATTAAATAAATAAATAAAAATATGACACAATAATGCAAGAAAACATGTTCCCACATGGAGGAATACCATGTCAAAAATCAAATCACCCATTCCGGTGATTGCGGTTATGTCACAAACCGATGGGTGTCGCCACTACTGTACACAGTAAAGTCGAAAATATGCTTGTTTTGCCAGAACATGAACAAAATGCTGGTATTTTAAATTTCACAATGCATTTATGTTTAGTCTTTTCATATTATTCACTGGAAACCTGAATCAAAAGCAGGTTTGCTGCCTCTGCTGGGGCCTTCCAGCCGCATCCGCTGCCGTTTGAAGTCTAAGACAAGTTGCACGTTTCTAATGGTATTATCAAGTCAAGTCCAAAGTCATTAAAATGTGACTCCAGTCCACACATTCGGATTTTGGTGCCACCCCCGTCATAACGCTGGGGTCCCCAGTGCAAACCACTGGTCTAGCAAGTTAAATTTGCCTAGCAGGGGACCTTTAAGCACATACAACACAAGTAATTTTTTCGTGATTTGATTTTCCAAAAGCAAACGCATACTTCCTCACGGTCCACGGGCTTTTCATTCTGAGTAATAGTAGGAAACGTGCACACTCCAACAGCAGGAATTAGCATCTGGCATACATTTTTTACTTGATAAACAACGCTAATGATAACTTGATGGTAGCTGCAGAATAATTTCCCGTTGATTAATGGATTAGTTAAGTAATTTTGTCAGCGTTGGGGTAAATTAATTTCCCCCACCCTGCTGTGCTGCATGTTGGAAGTGATGAAACTGCACAAGTGTAAGGAAATAATTTGCTTTAGCAATGAAGCAGCAAAACAAAGACAAACGTGCACATTGAACACGGAGAAAGACCTAGAAGAAACTTGGGGCGATATCGAGAAACCGAGTAAGGAATAGTTCATGCCGAGCAGGGGCGGGTTTGCTGCGACAATGAGTGAGTGAGTGAAAGCGGCGCAATCTGAACTTATGCCCACGCAGCATTTTTTTTCACCTGCCATTGTCCCGTGCGGCACTCTACGGAACATTACTGCTCCATCTTGAGTAAGGGGAAAAAAAATTAAAGGATGTCAAAGTACGATCAGCTCTGATAAATATGCAAATTGGCGTGAAGCAGCAAAGTGCCTAAAGGGGATAAAAATAAAAATAAAAAACTAAATCTCGTACATACTGAAGGTCACTTTTCCAATGTGCTGGTCAGCTTTTTCCGTGACAGCAGCTCTGGGAACTTTCAGGTTCAGACTTGTGAATTGTGACATGATGTAATTAAGTGAGCTCTTTTCTCATCATTTCTGTTCAGGAATTACCTGTCAGGACCTTCATGGAAAAATGACAACACTCTGCATATTTTTCAACATCCTCTACATTTAATGCATCGCTAAGTTGCTGTTTTACCTTAGTATAACCTCTAAACATATTTGGGATGGTACACTGTCACAAAATGAGAAGAATATGTTGTCTATGATGTTGCTGAACCAGCCAGGACATCGCTTGAGTCGCTTTAGCGCTAGCATGTTGCTTTACTTCTTGATTTGCTAAAAACTTTGCTAAAAACTTAAAAATATTGACTTTTATATTGTAATGTTCCTTGTGAAAAAAAAAATTCCCCCAAAGAAGTTAGTTATGTGTTACTGGAGAGTTAGCATGTTAGCACTAGCATTGTGCGTTAGTAAATTTTAGCAAAAAACTGCTAATTTTTTAAAAAAAACCACATTGTATAAGTAGCTGATGGGAAAAATTTTTGATTTCCAAAGCATTTGATAGTTCTGATGTTGTTTTGGAGTGTTAGCATCTCTCATTGTTTATATAGTTCTTCCGTTGTATGCAAGCTTTGCTAACACTTAGCACTAACACAAGTGCTAACAAAACAACAGCCCGATATTAATCCCGACAGATGTGAACTCCAGAAAAAACAAACAAACAAATAAAACACTACATAAGCAAATATTTTGTGGTCTATAATCTTGGTGGACCAGCCAGGACACTTCTTATGTTGTGTTAGCACTAGCAGAGGACACTTCTTATGTTGTGTTAGCACAAGCAACTTAAGTACATTTTAGCACTAAGCTTGTACAAGGTAAAAATTACACAAATGTTTGTTTGCAGGTAACGCTAATAAATGCTAAACCTCCAAAAAAAGCTACAAATCTTTTATTTTTTGCAATATTAGTATTTTGTTAGCACTATAGCATTTAGCAATGTTCCTAATATTTCATGCTACGTACTTGATGCTTTGTAATGTGCAACCTTTAATACAATGTTTCATAGCGCAATTTTATTTTGGAAAGCACGTTGAGCAAAGTGCTTGTACAAACTTTGCTAAAAACTTCATAATATTGTCTTTTGTATTGTAATGTTCCATGTGAAAACATTTTTCCCCCAAAGAAGTTAGTTATGTGTTACTGGAGAGTTAGCATGTTAGCACTAGCATTGTGTGGTAGTAAATGTTAGCAAAAAACTGCTAAATTGAAAAAAAAAAAGACATTGTATAAGTAGCTGATGGGAAGATTTGTTGTTTTCCAAAGCATTTGCTAGTTTTGATGTTGTTTTGGAGTGTTCGCATCTCTCATTGTTTATTTAGTGCTTCCGTTTGCAAGCTTTACTAACACTTTGCTAACAAAACGACAGCACGATATTAATCCCGACAAATGTGAACCCCCAAAAAACTAAACAAAAGAAAAAAAAACTACATAAGCGAATATTTTGTGGTCTATAATCTTGGTGGACCAGCCAGGACACTTCTTATGTTGTGTAAGCACTAGCAACGTTAAGTGCACTTTAGCACTAAGCTTGTACAAGGTAAAAATTATACAAATGTTTGTTTGCAGGTAACGCTAATAGATGCTAAGCTACAAATCTTTTATGTTTTGCAATATTAGTATTTTGTTAGCGCTATAGCATTTAGCAATGTGCCTAGTATTTGCTACGTATGCTATGTACTTGATGCTTTGTAAAGTGCAACTTTTAATACAATGTTTTATAGCGCAATTTTTATCAGAAAAAATATTTTGGAAAGCAGGTTAAGCTAATTTGTTACTGTCGAACTGTTAGCATCACTGAACATTTAAATTCAACCAATTGTGTCGTTAATTGGAAGAACACAAAATATTTTAAAGCAGATTTGTTTAAGCGGTTCCTCAATTGTTAGCATATTGTGCGCAGTATAGTAATATATGATGAAATATTGTTTATAGTTGAATTTGAATATTGTATATTCAATAATAAATAATATTTGAATATTGTAATAAGTTTTAAGGCTAATTGTTAGCTAAAGTGTTAGCATCTTGAGAGAGACCACGAGTGGACAGGATGACAGGATTCATTCACTAACACTGAATGAATCGGAAATTGAGCAGAATCTAGTACTACTCACAAATTGCTATTAGCATCGATGACTACTCATAAATCACTGTTAGTATTTATTATTTATCATTGTCATGCCCAAAAATGTTCAATGCTTTCTTTCAAAGACAAAGTTTTTCAAAAGTGAGATCTGCAAAAAGTTTAGAAATCATAGTCATGGACAGTCGCTTAGTGGCGACAGTAAAAAGCATGGCTAACAACATCAAAGTTGGCGGAAAATACAACATTTAAAGTGTTTGGCAGGATTTGAGGAGAGAAAATGTACCTTGGAGAATTACAATAAAAACACAATGTCATACTGTCCACAGCTTTACGCTACATTATACTGCAAGTCACAAACCACGGCCTCGACGTCTCTAACCCCCCCCCCCCCCCCCCCCCCTTCCAGCCCTGCTCGGCTCTGTGGCTTTTACGTTGCCATAAATTAGCCTCACTTTGGAGTGATGGCAACTGGACACGCTTGGGCCTCCACACCGCGTCATATCGAGGATGGGGCGTGAGCTGTAAATTCCCCCCCCCCCCCCCCCCCGTCGCTTTTACAGAGCCTTGGAATGGTACGCGGCTCAGTTTACTGCCCAGCTGAGAGACCTCCAACATGCCTCACGAGAACTGTTAGCGAGAACCCCCCCCCCCTCTTGAACCCCCCACGAGGCTACAACGGCCACCTTCCATTTCAAGGACAACCATAGAGAAGGAAGTTCTCGAAAATTTGCATCACAATGCTATTTGTCTTCCTGTCGGGATTAAACCTGGACAAATATACTATGTTATGCAAAATAACATACTAAAATAAAATACTTTTTTTTTTTGACCAGGGGTTTTCAAAGTCTATCACTGTGGTGCTGCTTCTGAGGAGCCAAACGGAAATGTGAAAACTCATAATATTTAACATATTTACACTTTAACTCATTAAATTCCAAAGACGTTATGCGTTCTTATAAACCCGAACACCTGATCCCAACAACAAATTTGGTAATGGTAATGGTTTAATTTCATTTGAACATGCATCAATCAGTAGCTGTTACATTTGTTCACTTCCTGCTTTCCATAATACAGTTTAAGGTTTTTTTTATTTTTAAATTTTGTAATTTTTTTGTCCCGTACTGAAGTAGGAGGTGATATGACCATACAATGACATCATGGGTACCGTAGTAACTGTCCATATGGTGATATCTATAGCACATCATGACTGGTTCAAGACTCTTCATCCTTGTATTTTAATTTAATTTAATTTAATTTAATTTAATTTAATTTAATTTAATTTAATTTAATTTAATTTAATTTAATTTAATTTAATTTAATTTAATTTAATTTAATTTAATTTAATTTAATTTAATTTAATTTTTGTCCATAGATTATTGGGTTTTTTTCATTTTTATTTAAAAAAAATTTTAGCACATCAGGACTGGTTCAAGACTCTTCATCCTTGTATTTGGCAAATTCATTTTATTTATTAATTTATTTTATTAATTTTTATTATTTTTTTTTTTAGTTAATTTTTTTTTTTTTTTGGCCCGTACCAAAGTACGATGTGATATGAACATCCAATGCCATAATGGGTATCATAGTAAGTGTCAATATAGTGATATATATAGCACATCATGACTGGTTCAAGACTCTTCATCCTTGGATTTAGCAAACATCAACTGCTTGTATTGTTTCTTGAATTGGCTCATCGTTGTGCATTGTTCAATCCATTCCATAGTTTGATTCCACATACTGAAATGCTATGGCTAGCATAACGTAGTCCGAGCATAGAAGTGTTTCAAATGTACTTCTTCCCTGAGATCATATTTCTCCTCTCTTGTAGAGAAGTATTGGACGACATTTTTAGCTAATTGCTTATTTTTAGCCTTATGCATTAATTTAGCTGTTTGAAGATGAACTATATCAGCAAGTTGAAGTATTTGTCATTTTAGAAATAAGGAGTTAGTATGTTCTATGTAGGCGGCATTATGAATTATCCTTACTGGCCTTTTTTGCAGTACATTTAGCGAGTGAAGATTGCTTTTATAGTTATTAGCCCATATTTCCACACAATAAGTAAGATATGGTAGAACCAGAGAGCAATAAAGAGCATGGAGTGATTTCTACTAGGGATGGTCCGATCAGGGTTTTGGAGATACTGAACCCAATAATCCATGAGTGAAATCAGCCGATACCGATACCATGTTAGGGGTCACCCAAATTCATTTATTTATTTATTTTTTTGCGAGAGCTGGATTAAAGCAGTTTTGTTTAAGTGGTTGCTCAAGTGTTAGCATAATGGTTATTTTCATTTTGACCACATGTATACCAGGGTTTTCAAAGTCTAACATTGCAAACCTGTCTAAGGAGTAAGAGAAAAAAAAATTGAACTTCAATTTTGCACACAAACAGACCAGATGTTATAATCTATCATTGCTAAAGTTTGCTTAAACACAAAACAGTGCCGAAAAGTTGCGTACACCGATATCCACGCAAAGTATGTGATAGAAGGAACATATTATACCATATAAAATATTACACCATATAAAATGGAGTCTTAAAGAGGATTGAAAAACAGTCCAAAAACCAGAGAAAGACGTTGGGTGGGCGCACTGGAGAGGAAACCCTCGAGAAGACAGCATGTAAATACAAGCCGCGGCGAGCCTCTTAAGTGGGGGGATGAAGAAGCGACGGGATGAAAAGCTCAGTGATATTCCGGATCAATTTGCTGCAATCAAGCGCCCTTATGGTCGGGCCGTATGAAATGGGGAGATTGGAGGCTTCAAGGACGCCTGTGATGACGACGGAGGTCACAGACGACGGACGGGCGGGTGTGAAGGGAAAATGCGGTGATGGCGGCAGACGAGCGTTCTAGCGGCAGGGAAGGGGTGGTCTGAAAGCTTTCATTATGCTAATGACCAGAGGTGGGGGCAGGGAGATACGGCCGTAAATGTCACTTTAAATTTGAATTAAGCTCATTATGGTTTGATACATGACTCAATAAATGACTTAGTTACATTCTTTTAAAACCCAACGCTAACTAACTCATCAATGCTTAGTTAATGGACGAACTAATGACCATTACATTGTGCCTCACAAACAGCATGTTAAATAATTAGCAAACAAATTAGCTTGCAAACAAACTCACTGAATATTCAACCATTTTTGTGCTTGGCTGAGGAAATAAGTGTTTTTGTGATTGGCCACTTTTAGAAAGATAAAGTAAACTAACTAAGATCAAGTAAACTAAATATCTAGCTAACAACCCGAATAATAACAAAACACTCTTTGTGGTTGGTTGAGGTAAAAATGACTATGAAAACAAGAAAAAACAAGAAAATAAGTTGACTAACTTAAATGTACTGTTTGTGGGCTAAAACTCACTAGCTGACTAGCTAGCTAACTATTAACCTTCGGGTAAAAATGACTAACTAGCCAAATCAAACCATCAAATTAAGTAACTAAGTACTAAGTAATACATTTGTGTGCCCAGTCGAGGCTTTAACATAGCCAACTAACAAACGGACTTGCTAGCTAAGCACTTATTCACTCATTAATCAACATTGTATTTATTAGTTTTCGTAAAAATGACCAATTAGCCAAATAAAAGCATGAAATTAACAAAATTGTAACTAAATAAACTACAATTTAATAATGCCAACTAACTAGCTTGCTAAATGCCTAATTAATCAACACATTTTGTACTTGGTTTAGGTAAAAACAGCAATGTCTTAGTGTACCAAGCCTTGTCGTTGCTTAAAGAGTAACACGGGTAGCTGCAAGAAAAATAGCAGAACCCTACTAGCATCAAAAAGAAACAATTTAGCTATTTTTATATATCATAGTGACACCATGGCTCTGCTGCCTTCATCACCATTATTTTGAAATTAGCATCAGAACTCCTCCTCTGTTGACTAACTTAAATGTACTGTTTGTGGGCTAAAACTCACTAGCTGACTAGCTAGCTGACTACTTAACCTTGGTGTAAAAATGACTAACTAGCCAAATCAAACCATCAAATTAAGTAAATAACTACTAAGTAATCCATTTTTGTGCCCAGTCATAGCCAACTAACGAACGGACTTGCGAGCTAAGCACTTATTCACTCGTTAATCAACATTGTATTTTGCAGTTTTAGGTAAAAATGACCAACTAGCCAAATAAAAGCATGAAATTAACGAAATTGTAACTAAATAATCTACAATTAACCACCTCGCTAGTAAATCCCGTTTTAATTGTTAACTGAAACAAGCAATAAGCTAATGCTTGGGTCTGACTGAGCACAATATGAGAAATATAAAGAAAATTAACTAGCTAGCTAAAGACTCAACAAATTAAACATTATTTTAGTTAGCTAGCTAACAAGGTAACACATTTTGGATGTCACATACGGCTATCAGAGAAAAGCAAAGCAGACTAACTTGCTAATTATGAGGGTTAAAACTCTAACGAGCTACTAGCTATTAACCACCTAGCTAATAAATCCCGTTTTAATTAGTGAACTGAAACAAACAATAAGCTAATGCTTGGGTCTGACTGAGCACAATATGAGAGATATAAAGAAAATTAACTAGCTAGCTAAATACTTAACTAATTAAACATTATATTAGTTAGCTAGCTAACAAGGTAACACATTTTGGATGTGACAGACGGCTTCCAGAGAAAAGCCAAGCAGACTAACTTGCTAATTATGAGTGTTAAACTCTAACGAGCTACTAGCTATTAACCACCTAGCTAGTAAATCCCGTTTTAATAAGTGAAATGAAACAAACAATAAGCTAATTCTTGGGTCTGACTGAGCACAATATGAGAGATATAAAGAAAATTAACGAGCTGACTAGCTAGCTAAAGACTTAACTAATTAAACATTATTTTACTTAGCTAGCTAACAAGGTAAAACATTTTGGATGTGACAGACGGCTAGCAGAGGGAAGCCATGCAGACTAACTTGCTAATTATGAGGGTTAAAACTCTTAACGAGCTACTATTCATTAACCACCTAGCTAGAAAATCCCGTTTTAATTAGTTAACTGAAACAAGCAATAAGCTAATGCTTGGGTCTGACTGAGCACAATATGAGCGATATAAAGACAATTAACTAGCTGACTAGCTAGCTAAAGACTTAACTAATTAAACATTATATTAGTTAGCTAGCTAACAAGGTAACACATTTTGGATGTGACAGACGGCTAGCAGAGGGAAGCCATGCAGACTAACTTGTTAATTATGAGGGTTAAAACTCTAACGAGCTACTTGCTATTAACCACCTAGCTAGTAAATCCCGTTTTAATTAGTTAACTGAAACAAGCAATAAGCTAATGCTTGGGTCTGACTGAGCACAATATGAGAGATATAAAGAAAATTAACTAGCTAGCTAAAGACTTAACTAATTAAACATTATTTTAGTTAGCTAGCTAACAAGGTAACACATTTTGGATGTGACAGAGAAAAGCCAAGCAGGCTAACTTGCTAATTATGAGGGTTAAAAATTTGGAAGAAAAGATGGAAGTGATTTTAATGTTTGTGTCATGTTTTTGTTCAGGGCCAGGCTAGCGGCGCACGGACCAACCGCGGTGCGTTGGAGAGCCAACGAGACACACATTCACTGAAAGCGAGTCAAAGTCACAGCTTTGTCAAGTATCAAAACCAACGGCTCCTTTTTTTAGCCAAGACGTTTCACACAAAAGACGGCGGCGGCGGCCGCGACTGCTGGTCGTTTCAAGGCGGCGGTCGCAGGCACTACGTCTCAGCTCACGGCTTCACAAAGACAAGATGAGAGGAGGAACATAAAAAGGAGCAATGGCTGGTCTGCGCGCCGCGTGATAGAGAATCACAAGCAGCCAGTAATAGGCTTTTTTTGAACTTTAAGGGCCATTTCGGAAGACACGGGAGAAATGATTTCCCGGGGATGTACCCTGGCTGTGTCTCCCGATCGCTGAACAGGATTGTGTTTGTGGACCAGGGATATAAACTGCAACTTGCTATGCTACTATGCTATGCTACTATGCTATGCTACAGGACCTTCATGGAAAAATGACACTCTGCATATATTTCAACATCCTCTACATTTAATGCATCGCTAAGTTGCTGTTTTATTTGAGTATAACCTCTTATCTTAACCTCTTAACATATTTGGGTGGCATATATTCCTGCCGCAAGGCATGCAGGGTAACTTGTGGTACTCTCCCAAAATTTTGCAATGTTTGTCGCAAAATATGTTGAGGAGGTCGTCAATAGGAGTTAACATACTCTTGATATCCAATGTTTTATTGTTCATAGTTCATATTGTGGTTGCAGCCGGACTACCCAGCATGTCTTGCGGTCATTTGGAAATAACGGTTTCAAGTTACAAGTTATGTTTAGCGCTTAGTTGTTGTTGTACTCGTTGATTTATGTGATACGGTAACATGCAGTGGATATGTTGTTTTGGTTTTGTTGCACCGTGAGCAAGTATGTTGTTCTGTTTGATGACTGATCCAGTCCTTAGCATAGCGACAGCACAAGTGGGACATGTAGTCCGGAAAACAACAAAATCAATACAAAAAAAAATACAGCAAGCTAAGCTAAGCTAAGCTAAGCTAAATGTTCAACTAAACTGTACAACCAATCAACACAAAAACATGTTAGCTAACAACTCCACAACATTGAATGAAGCTACAACACACAAAATAATGACGGCTTTCTTCCACACGAATGGCAACCTGGTTCTGGTCCAGGACCAAGTTCATTGGGACCATTTTCAAGGTAGAGAATGCGGAACTAAACACATCAGGAAGAAGCTGGATGTGACGCGCAGTTCTTTATTTCTCTTCTATAAATAATTCCTGAGCCACAATGCATCCAAGCGGAAGTAAACAACCATAGCCAACTTTAATAACCGCCGTCACGCCTCCCAGCCATGTCTATTAGGATGCTGGCTTCTGTTCCGTTCTACCTTGCTTTTTATTTTATTTTATTTTTACTCCTCACAATTCGCACGCCAGCTCACTGTCGACTTGCTGTCTTGGAAGGTAAGTTTTATACGTGTGTGTGTGTTACGGGGGTGTCAGCGTGGCTGCGGCGACAATGTCATTCAGCAGTTTAGTAACAGGCCATTACCTTGTTAATATGGGCCTAATGGGCGTTCTGCTACCTTAAGCCCACAGTCCTGTTTGTGCCATTAGCAGACACTTAGTGCTGCGTTCAAGTCCACCGGCCACTGGGACACAACAAACAAAATAACACTCATAGTACAAGTACAACGCAGCAATGTTTTAGCATACCAAGCCTTGTCGTTGCTTAAAGAGTAACACGGGTAGCTGCAAGAAAAATAGCAGAACCCTACTAGCATCAAAAAGAAACAATTTGGCCATTTTTATATATCGTAGTGACGCCATGGCTCTGCTGCCTTGTTCGCAAATAATAACAAACTATGACTATGAAAACTGAGAAAAAGGGTTGACTAACTTAAATGTAAATACTCACTAGCTGGCTAGCGAGCTAACTATTAACTTTTGGGGTAAAAATGACTAACTAGCCAAATCAAACCATCAAATTAAGTAACTATGTACTGAGTAATTGATTTTTGTGCCCAGTCATAGCCAACTAACAAACGGACTCGCTAGCTAAGCACTTATTCACTCGTTAATCAACATTGTATTTACTCGTTTTAGGTGAAAATGACCAACTAGCCAAATAAAAGCATGAAATTAACGAAATTGTAACTAAATAATCAACCATTTAAGTGCCCAGATTTAATAATACCAACTAACTAGCTTGCTAAATGCCTAATTAATCAACACATTTTGTACTTGGTTTAGGTAAACCTCTGTTGACTAACTTAAATGTACTGTTTGTGGGCTAAAACTCACTAGCTGACTAGCTAGCTAACTACTTAACCTTGGGGTAAAAATGTTCACCAAATTTAACATGTTATGTTAGATGTTAGCCAAACTAGCCAAATCAAACCATCAAATGAAGTAACTAAGTAATCGATTTTTGTGCCCAGTCAAAGCCAACTAACGAACATACTCGCTAGCTAAGCACTTATTCACTCATTAATCAACATTGTATTCACTAGTTTTAGGTAAAAATGACCAACTAGCCAAATAAAAGCATGAAATCAACGAAATTGTAACTAAATAACCTCAAATTTAAGTGCCCAGATTTAATGATGCCAAATAACTAGCTTGCTAAATGCCTAATTAATCAAGCTATAACCTACTGACTAGCTAGCTAACTACTTAACTTTGGGGTAAAAATGACCAACTAGCCAAATCAAACCATCAAATTAAGTTACTAAGAACTAAGTAAGCGATTTTTATGCCCAGTCATAGCCAACTAATGAACGGACTTGCTAGCTAAGCACTTATTCACTAATTAATCAACATTGTATTCACTAGTTTTAGGTAAAAATGACCAACTAGCCAAATAAAAGCATGAAATCAACGAAATTGTAACTAAATAACCTCAAATTTAAGTGCCCAGATTTAATGATGCCAAATAACTAGCTTGCTAAATGCCTAATTAATCAAGCTATAACCTACTGACTAGCTAGCTAACTACTTAACTTTGGGGTAAAAATGACTAACTAGCCAAATCAAACCATCAAAATAAGTAACTAAGTAATAAGTAATTGATTTTTGTGCCCCGTGTTAGCCAACTAACGAATGGACTCGCAAGCTAAGCACTTATTAACTCGTTAATCAACATTGTATTCACTAGTTTTAGGTAAAAATGACCAACTAGCCAAATAAAAGCATGAAATTAACGAAATTGTAACTAATAAATAATCTACAATTTAATAATGCCAACTAACTAGCTTGCTAAATGCCTAATTAATCAACACATTTTGTACTTGGTTTAGGTAAAAACAGCAATGTTTTAGCGTACCAAGCCTTGTCGTTGCTTAAAGAGTAACACGGGTAGCTGCAAGAAAAATAGCAGAACCCTACTAGCATCAAAAAGAAACAATTTGGCCATTTTTATATATCGTAGTGACCTCATGGCTCTGCTGCCTTCATCACTATTATCTTTGAAATTAGCATCAGAACTCCTCCTATATTGACGAACTTAAATGTACTGTTTGTGGGCTAAAACTCACTAGCTGACTAGCTAGCTAACTAGTTAACCTTGGGGTAAAAATGTTAGCAAAATCTAACATTTTATGTTAGATGTTAGCCAAACTAGCCAAATCAAACCATCAAATGAAGTAACTAAGTAATCGATTTTTGTGCCCAGTCAAAGCCAACTAACGAACATACTCGCTAGCTAAGCACTCATTCACTCATTAATCAACATTGTATTTACTAGTTTTAGGTAAAAATGACCAACTAGCCAAATAAAAGCATGAAATTAACGAAATTGTAACTAAATAATCTACAATTTAATAATGCCAACTAACTAGCTTGCTAAATGCCTAATTAATGAACAAATTTTTTTTGCGTGTATGAATCGCAAGACGCCGAATATGAAAAATATTTTGGATTTTTTAAATTCAGTCGTCTCTCGCCGCTTTGCAGTTCTAATTTTGCAGTTCTAATTTTGCAGCTTCACTCTAGCACATTTTTATGTAAACAAATTAATATATCAATGATCACTGTCTAGTAATTTAGTTACAGCCTATTATTAGTAAAAAAAAATGCATATTTTAAGCAAAAGTAATATATGTAGTATGTAGAATATGTAGATTCTGTCGAAGTATGTAGATATGTAGTATTGTAGACATGCAGGTCTACAGGTATTGTATATATGTAGTATTCTACACTTCTCATAATATGTGTTATATTTGGTTATTATGTCTACTATATTGGGTAATATGACGGTAAAGGTTCATTGTTACTCTTACACAAGCTTAACTTTCACTGTCTAAAAAGGTACGGCAACTACTGGCAGTATTCAGGGATTTTTCCAGAAACGTCTTCCACTGTCTCGGTTTCTGTATGGTACGACCAAACATTGCAAATAACAAACTAGCCTGTGAGCTAGCGTATCAATCCACAGGCTCTAGCGCTCAAACAAAGCATTAGCATACTATTGAATTCAAAATGGGCAAAGTATGAAGGTGGCGTATGGTTGGCTGAGGTTGCTAGAATCGCATCGTTCCTGTTATCCATTTGATTGGTCGTTATTGATATTATTTTGCATTGTTTCCTGGATGCAAAACCTCAAATATTCCCTATAAAATTTTTTTTTGTTCATATTTGTGGGTGAAAAATTGCCTTGGAAGGGATTACAAATGAAAACTGAGGTTTGAAGACGGTAACATGAGCAGGGCCATTGACAGCTTTGGCTGAGGGCCCCCCCTCGCCACTCACATTTTCATGAGGGACCAGTTCCGGCCCCCCCTCATGCTTGGGCCCGGGACAAGATACCCGTTTATCCCCCCCTGTCAACGGCCCTGAACATAACGTATCCCGTCATATCAAACCGTACGGATTCTGATGCCTGGATTGAACTAAGATCTCAAAACGAATTTCATTAAACTCACTGTGCAAGATGACAACTTTTTATATTATTATTTTGTAAAAAAAAAAAAGGTGAAATGTTTCCAGTTTCTCATTTCTCTCCGTACGTTGGCTTGAAAGGCTTTAAATGCGGCGTGACGCCAGTTGTTAATGCAACTCCCTGATAAAGCTGACATCAAACATGTGCGATAACATCACAGCTTACCGACACAAATTAAATGACTTAGCTGAACAAAAGTGCATTTTGAGTGGGGATGTGGGGGGGACGTGGAAGGAGGCGGGGGGAGGTTGGTTACCCCCGCTGAAAGAATAAAACCAATGAAACAGATTTAGCCAGAAACCATTACCATGCTACGTCCAAAGTGATAAATAACGTCTACGTTTCAAAGTACACCAGCACCAAAACGGTAATTGAGCTCATGACTCCTGCGCTCCATGAAAACTGGACGGCGCCTGTTTGGTTGCCATGACAACAAGCTAGCCGCAGAGCCAGTATGGAACGAATGCACGAATGCAATACATTCATGCATTCAATACATTGCAAACAAATGCAATGTATATGTGAGAGTAATTACTTTTATTGTTTTATGGGTTCTTATCTTGACACATTCTTGCAGGATTAACATGAACATCTGCCGGGTTGCTGTTGGCGCATCCAGGCACCTCCAGGACCTGGGGGGGGTCGCTGGGGGTCTCTGATCAGGGTCACGGGAACATTCAAACACTTTCTATTGTCTAAGCAAATGGATATAAGGGTGATAACTAACATTATATGTTTTCTATCTACATTTTATTCTAACAATTCTCTATGCCGCTTGTCCTCATTAGGGTGGCGGGGGTATGCTGGAGCCTATCCCAGCTGATAGAATACACCCTGGACTGGTCGCTAGCCAATCGCAGGGCACATATGAACAAATAACAATCATACCTATGGAGTTTCCAATTAACCTAACATGCGTATTTTTGGAATGTGGGAGGAAACCAGAGTACGAAGAGAAAAACCCGCCCTAAACAGAAATTCAAACCAAGATCTCCTGACTGTGTGGCCAACAAGCTAGCCGCTAATCCACCATGCGGGTGCCACTAAGTATTATTTAAGTGGGGGGTGACAGACCCTAGACAACTAAAAAGTACATTTTCGCCAGGATACACATTCTTGGCGAGTAGAGTTACACGCACAACTTTCACACCAACATTTTAAAGTGCATATGCAGAGGTAAACGACGGCTAAGAAAGGCAACCGCATTAGAAACTGTGCAACATTCGAATGTTGCCTTTTTGGCCCGAGAGTTATACTACTGCTCAAAAGTTTGGGATCAGTAGGAAATTTTTTCGTTTTCCAAAGAAAAACACATTTTCATGCATTTCACAAAATTTTTATCCTATCCTAATCCAAGTTCATCATTTTATAAGGCTAATAGATGATTAGAAAAGCCATCTAAAAATCTAAACTAAAACTAAAATCTCTTACCATGCTGTTAACTACTCCCTTCAGAGAGGCAAACTGGGTCTAACAAGGACAGAAAAACGCTGCACAACTGTGCTGATGATGGATAGCTAAGGATAGGTTTTAAAACAAAAAAACATTAACCAAATACCATACACTATGGTACGCTCAAAAGTTTGGGATCACTTGCAAATTTCTTTGTTTTCCAAAAAAAAAAAAAATTCCTGCATTTCCCAAACAATTTTTTTTCCATTTCACCGAGGAAACGTGCGTTTTGAGGCCAACTTTGACGCACCGAAACACGGACTGATGCCGGCGAGGGCCGCTCCTCTGGTTCTTTTTTTTTTTTTTTTTTCCCCGAGTGAGAATTTTTTCCAAGTTCTCCTCCGCAGCTCACGCCCAGGCTGCGCGTATGATGTGTCCGACAGGCGAGCGCCTTCACCGGCCTCGCGCGGCGACCTCGCCCCGCCCAGCGGCATTTGGTCACACCTCCAGGCCGCCTCGGGGCTCCAGGCCCGTCGGATACACTTTTAAACTGGCCCCGTTGGGACTTACATTTTTGCATAGAGGCCTACTATCAACAACTGTCAGTCCTTTGCATCAATCTCCTGGTATGGCTGCTAATCCAAGTTCATCATTTTATAAGGCTAATAGATGATTAGAAAAGCCATCTAAAAATCCTAACTAAAACTAAAATCTCTTACCATGCTGTTAACTACTCCCTTCAGAGAGCAGCACAAACTGGGTCCAACAAGGACAGAAAAACGATGCAGACAAATATCTGAGAGTGTGTAGTTTAAGACAAAGACGCCTCACAGGTCGTCACCTGGCAGCTGCACTAAATAGTAGCCGTCAAACACCAGTGTCAGTATCAACAGTGAAGCGGCGACTTCAGGATGCTGGACTTCATAGCAGGACTGCCAAGAAAAAGCCCCCAAAAATTTCCAAGTGATCCCAAACTTTTGAGCGGTAGTGTATATGTACTATATTGGGTAATACAAATGTAAAGGTGACTATAGGGGTGTTATTTCACATCTAGAGGCCTCTAATAATGTTAAAAAATGATTGTAAACAGTTTTTCTTTGACATAACTATGAAAAATTCCATGTATTCATATTGAATCCTACTTCATGGAAATTGACTGGACTGTCGGGTATGGGGCCAAAAACCACCATAAACCAGGAACGACTTTATATATATTTCGATATATATATATATATACGTATATACTGCCAAGAAAAAGCCATATCTCAGACTGGCCCCAAAAATTTCCAAGTGATCCCAAACTTTATGTCAGAATATGTTAAGAGACATACAGTATCCATGAACAGGTAGATGACTTGTCGGAATGCTTTTCTTGGGTTGCAACATTTTGTATTATTATTATTATAGTCCAATATGGAAAAAAGGAAACAGCAGATGTTAGCCCCTAGTGAGCAGAAACGGTACGATTGGGCCATTTTAAAGAGGAAATTAACTTAAAACCAAAGAGCAATAATCCGCCTTCTGTTGGTAAAACAGCAGGAGATAAAGTTCATTCTGTTTGATCAAACATGAAGCCTTCTAACAACGGACGGGTTGTAACAAGTCAGCGAGGATAATCACTAAATCGCATCACAAAACAACAAAGTTTATTTTTTCCACCGATCTGCAGCGTCTTTGCCTCGTGTTGAAATATGGGCGAGGTCGAGCAATGGTGAAGCGAGCCGATCCTGATGAGAACCTCAGCTCACTGCCTAGAGGGAACGGATTAGAAAAGGATGATGCAATATTAATTGGTGACGCTGCGTGCAGGGAGGGGGGGGGGGGCTGTCGGTGGTTTCTCTACCCCGAGGGAAGGCTGTCAGGAGCTTGGGAGAGACGGCCGAGATGAGTCGCTGACCTTGTCTGTCAGCCGGCAGAGGAGAGAGGAGGACTCGCCGAGGAGACACCCGGTCCAACTGACACTCGGATCAACACTCTGCCAGTCTACTGCGAGCCAGCTGGGACACATCCCGACACGAGCAGACAGAGTGACAACGGGGACGGACGCAAGCGATGGACCCACTGTCCATAGCCGGACGCTATTAATGTGTTACTGGCTGTACAACTTCCGTACAGTCAAACCTTAGTTTCCAAGCAACGCAGGTTTGCACGTAAATATTTGCCAAAATTTAAACGGTTTTCAAATTGTAATCAAAACATGTAAATATAAAGTTCAAAAGATGCATTAGTCATGATTAGTATTATTCTACAGTTGTCATAATATGTGTTATATTTGGTTATTATGTCTACTATATTGGGTAATATGACGGCTCTTACACAAGCTTAACTTTCACTGTCTTAAGGGAGTACGACTAATCTAACTAATCTACTATTTACTAGTTTGAGGTAAAAATGACCAAATAGCCAAATAAAAGCATGAAATTAACGAAATTGTAACAAAATAATCTACAATTTAAGTGCTCAGATTTAATAATGCGAACTAATTAGCTTGCTAAATGCCTAATTAATAAACACATTTTGTACTTGGTTAAAAAGTAAAAAAAATATTCTTGGCCTAAATTAAGCATTTTGAAGCACAAAAATGCCGACATCGACTAACATGTAAATATAAAGTTCAAGAGATGCATTAGTCATGATTAGCATTATTCTACACTTGTCATAATATGTGTTATTTTGGTTATTTTGTCTACTATATTGGGTAATATGACGGTAAAAGTTAATTGTTACTCTTACACAAGCTTAACTTTCACTGTCTTAAGGGACACGGCAACTACTGTAAACTAAACTAGTAAACAACTATTTACTAGTTTTAGGTAAAAATGACCAACTGGCCAAATAAAATTATGAAATTAACGAAATTGTAACTAAATAATCTACAATTTAAGTGCCCAGATCTAATTAATCAACACATTTTGTACTTGGTTAAAAAGTAAAAAATATATATTCTTGGCCTAAATTAAGCATTTTCAAGCACACAAATGGCGACATCGACTAACATTACTACATTGTTAGCATTGGGAGAGTTTTTGTTTTTGTTGTTTTTTTTTTAAACTTCCTGTTCTGTAAGTACTTCCTGTTGTGGTTATTGTTTAATCAATGTAACATTACTGACACCTAGTGAGTGTAGAATAGTACATATCATGGAGTTCCACTTTTAAATTAAATTAAATTAAATTAAATTAAATTAAATTAAATTAAATTAAATTAAATTAAATTAAATTAAATTAAATTAAATTAAATTAAATTAAATTAAATTAAATTAAATTAAATTAAATTAAATTAAATTAAATTAAATTAAATTAATCCTTATTGTTTATTTTGTGTAAGTAATCGGAAAAAAAGGGATTCGGCAGCTAGCCGGAAGTCCTCAGGAGCCCTTGGCAGTGTGACCAATCATAACATTGTGGCAAAAATAAAATAAAATAAAATAAAATAAAATAAAATAAAATAAAATAAAATAAAATAAAATAAAATAAAATAAAATAAAATAAAATAAAATAAAATAAAATAAAATAAAATAAAATAAAATAAAATAAAATAAAATAAAATAAAATAAAATAAAATAAAATAAAATAAAATAAAATAAAATAAAATAAAATAAACACAACATTGTTGTGACACAACAAAACAAAACAAAACACACAACAAAACACAGCAAAACAAAACACAACACAACACAACAAAACACAACACAACACAACACAACACAACACAACACAACACAACACAACACAACACAACACAACACAACACAACACAACACAACACAACACAACACAACACAACACAACACAACACAACGAAACGAAACGAAACGAAACGAAACGAAACGAAACGAAACGAAACGAAACGAAACGAAACGAAACGAAACGAAACGAAACGAAACGAAACGAAACGAAACGAAACGAAACGAAACGAAACGAAACGAAACGAAACAAAACAAAACAAAACAAAACAAAACAAAACAAAACAAAACAAAACGAAATTTTAAATATAAAAATATCAAATTTAATAAAGATGAATATTTCAACCACAAACAGCAATGATATAAATGAAATAAATATATTCTGGAAAACTGTGATAGAGTTCTTTCCCCACTTTCACGTTGTGAAAGCTAAGATTTGAGATGACGGATGCTTCCAAAAGTGCGAGCGGGTAAATCAACGCGAGCATATGGGCGACAAGCACGTGTCATCCGAGGACACACAAACACTGGACGCATGTCAGCTTCAATTAACCCTCTCCCATCTGTCTGGCGTACACTTCCTTGCATCCCAACTAGGTCATGACGTGCTGCAGATCCATACGCGCATGATGCGTTCGGGGGAATATTTCATATTCGGACTGTATTAAATTATCAATGACAAGGACGTCAATAATTCAGGTAAGGCAGACGGTGCCCGGTGTCATCAAATTCCCTGACATGCTTCTGAATGTCCCCTCGTTCTCAACATACCTGTCAAAAAAGTCAACACACACAAATTATATATCAAAATGTCCAAAAATACACACCTGAGTAGCAGACGTAAACATTCGAAATCGAACCTACACTGCCGATGGACACTCCCTGACATCCCGCCCTTTTTTTTAGTGTGAACATACACACAAATTTTTTTTTTGTTTGTTTTGATTTTACTTCACGTCTTTTCTCATCCACATCTCACACCTTATGTAGCGTACGTGCGCTCCTTTCCTCCAACATCAACACCTCCCGTGTGCAGGTGCACGCTGCTGGCAGCCTGTCAGCACAGTTTGCGGCCCCCCACTTGACATCAGTTTAGTGTCGCGGGTGTTTTGTAAGAATATGACGTATGTTGTGGTGAGTGGGAGTCTAAAAAAAAAATGGTCAGAGGCATTGCGGCTTGCTAAAAGGGGACCTAGCATGCTTTATGAGCTAATTTTGTTCAGTTTAGGTAAGCATCACGCAGAACATTACTTGGTTGTGTTGAAGAGTCGGAAGAGTAACAATTAATTAGTGTTCTTATTGTTTATTTTGTGTAAGTAATCGAAAAAAAAAAAGGGTTTCGGCAGCTGGCCGGAAGTCCTCAGGAGCGCTTGGAGCATTAGTAAAATGAGTCAAATTTTTTAAGTCATAGATGAGTGACTGAAAATGAAAGTATCGCAAATAAACGATAAGCTAATGGAGTTGGGTGACGGGGGGACCGATGTGGACTCGTGCACACGCTCAAGACCGCGTGGTGACCTCCAGAGTGGTGAACACGGTGTTGATGTCAGCGTGCATGGCCCAGAGTTATGTGACAGCTCCAAACAAGACACTCATTAACACCAAGCCGGGAAAAGTGACTGCTGGCAGGGTCGTTTTCGATTAGTGTGTGTTTGTGTGTACACGAGTGCAGTACGAGTAACGTTGAGATTGATAAGGGCGGACAAGTGTCACTTTGGTCTTTGGTCATGAGTTGCACATGCAGTTTGTAAATCAGGCGTTAGCACTTGATAAAAAAAACGTCCTCAGAGTCATTAAAAAGAAAATGAAGTGTAGAAATGAACCGCAACTCACCAGTGCCGGCAGCACTCGTGCGGCCTCAGGCCGTGACCCTACCACCTGACTGACTACTTACTGTAAAGTGTATATGCATGTGATTCCTGTGGTATTACGTCTTCAATACTTCTTTACTCAGTTAGCATGCTAATTGTTAGCATTGCTAAGATGCTAAAGTTCACCTCTTAGCATCTTAGACTAAGCACTGTTAGGCGAGGTGTGAACATGCTAACCACTAGCATGCTTGTATTGTTAGCATGCTAACATGTTGTGTATTCTAGTTTATTTCTTCAGTTATATGAAGTGAAAAAATTATAAAATTCAATCACCACCAGTGCCGGCAGCACTCGTGCGGCCTCAGACTGTGACCCTACCACCTGACTGACTACTTACTCTAAAGTTTATTTGCATGTGATTCCTGTGGTATTACGTCTTGGGAAGATATACTTAAATAAAATGGTAGGGATGTACTACCTTTTGTGAAATACTGAAATGAAGTCCACAATACTTTTTTGGGATTCTTCACTCAGCTAGCATGCTAATCATTAGCATTGCTAAGATGCTAATGTTCACATCTTAGCATCTTAGACTGTTAGGCGAGGTGTGAACATGCTAACTATGCTAATAAAATGGTTACATAATAAAATGGTTGGGTGTACTACCTTTTGTAAAATACTGTAATAAAGTCCACAGTACTTTTTGGGATTCTTTACTCAGTTAGCATGCTAAAATTCACATCTTAGCATCTTTGTCTAAGCACTGTTAGGCGAGGTGTGAACATGCTAACCTCTAGCATGCTTGCATTGTTAACATGCTAACATGTTGTGACATTCTAGTTTATTTCTTCAGTTGTATAAAGTGAAAAATAATAAAGCTAAATCCAAAATATAAAAATGTGTATTAAAAATGAATAAATGGGATAAAGAGTTATTAAAAAAAAGAACGTTGAACATCGAAAATATTGAACATTGAAAAGAACAACAAGTGGTTAGCATTTTGGCTAACCTGGGTTTGAATCATCGCTTGGGTTTCCACCCACAATACTTTTTGGGATTCTTTACTCAGTTAGCATGCTAATTGTTAGCATTGCTAAGACGCTAAAATTCACATCTTAGCATCTTAGACTAAGCACTGTTAGGCGAGGTGTGAACATGCTCACTGTTAGCATGTTTGCATTGTTAGCATGCTAACATGTGACATAGTTTGTTTCTTCAGTTGTATAAAGTGAAAAAATAATAAAATTCAATCCAAAATATAAAAATGTGTATTAAAAATAAATAAATGGGATAAAGAGTTATTTTAAAAAGAACGTTGAACATCGAAAAAATTGAAAAGAACAAGTGGTTAGCATGTTGGCTAACCTGGGTTCGAATCACGGCTTGGGTTTCCACTCACATTTTATGTTAGTTGGTGACTTTAAATTGCCTCTCGCCCGAAGTCAGCTGGGATAGGCTCTAGCATACCCAAACGAGGATAAGCGGCATAGAAAATAGATGAATTTTTCTAATATTCTTAATAAGAAATATGTATTAACATAATAGAAATAATAAGAAACTTCAAGACTCGGTGCATGAAGTTCACCTGCCCGTCGCTGAGGGGGCGTGTTGCGTTGGGCGGGATGCTACCTGGGGAGAGGCGGGTCAGGAAGTAAAGAAGTGCGAGTCGGCATGAGATGAATATTTAAGCTCCTGTATTGCGATTAGCGTGCGAGTGCAGCGAGTTGCTGTGACAGGGACATTGGCTGCTGCCATGGCGACTCACTGCAAACCCGGTGGGGGGGGGGGGGGGGGGGGGGGGTCGACCGCATTAAGTAGCGCCTGTGAGGGGGCTCTCATCGTCACAGGTATAAGCTGACTTTTGCATCCATTTACTGGAGGGCCTGGTGGCTTCCCAGGCTGCTGGTTTGTAATCACGGCAAAAAGCCAAACAAGCTTGTTGAAACACGGCAAGGACTCTTTTGAAAAGTGCTGGCAGTAGATATAAAAATATATATATCTGATACTTGGATATGTCAGGACGTGCGGGGAACATGGAGAGTGGGTAAAAGTGGAGGTATGCCAAGATGGAAGAGAGAGAGAGGATGACTTTGCTCCTGATTGGTAGCAAACGTCCACAGACATCATTAAAAAGTAGGAAGTCGGGTTTATTTTTACACATGAAGTCATGCTTTTACGTCATTGACGCTGATAAATTGAAAAGTTTTCAAATTGTAATAAAAAAAAATGATCTTATCACACAGTCTATGTATGAAAGTGAAACCTATGCTTGTGTGTCTGGAAAGTCATTAAAAAGTATGAAGTCACTAACCTTCAGGTTTATTTTTACACATGAAGACATGCTTTTACGTCATTGACGCTGATAAATTTAAACAGTTTTCAAATTGTAATTTTAAAAAAATGATCTTATCACATGTATGAAAGTGAAACCTATGCTTGTGTATCTGGAAAGTTACATTTGTGTGACTCATTTTCTAAAACAAATCACCCCCCAAAAAAGATCTTGTGTCTCCAGGGTTACCCAGTGGAATAATAATAATAATAATAATAATAATAATAATGAAAAATATTGTGTTCATTGTGATTAAGACCGTGTGATATGTACGTACATTTCTGCCAGGTGGTAATCAAATATTTTCCTACTTAGAGCACTAAAAACTCACAAGGTTTTAACATTAGAGCCCACTGAACATAAAATAACACCCCTATAGTCACCTTTATTCTCATTTTATGCCCAATATCGTTGATATAAGGGTAAATAAGGCATATTAGACATGCAGTAATATAGAATCAGACATGTTAGCATTGGGATAGTTTTTGTTTTTTGTTGTTTTTTTTAAACTTCCTGTTCTGCAAGTACTTCCTGTTGTGGTTATTGTTTAATCAATGTAAGATTACTGACTTATATTTAATAATATTTATATATGATATTATAATATATTATATAATCTATAATATTTAACCGCTAGTATGCTATATATATTTAACCGCTAGTATGCTTGCATTGTTAGCATGCTAACATGTTGTGACATTCTAGTTTATTTCTTCAGTTGTATAAAGTGAAAAAATAATAAAATTCTATCCAAAATATACAAATGTGTATTAAAAATAAATAAACGGGATAAAGAAGTATTTTAAAAAAAGCACGTTGAACATTGAAAAAATAAATTGTAATTTAAAAAATTATCTTATCACACAGTCTATGTATGAAAGTGAAACCTATGCTTGTGTGCCTGGAAAGTTACATTTGTGTGAGAGAGACTGGCTCATTTTTGAAAACATACCCCCCCCCCCCAAAAAAAAAGATCTTGTGTCTCCAGGGTTGCCCAGTGGAATCATGGAATAATAAAATACTACTAAATACTACTAAAAATACTACTAAAAAAACAAACTCTGACTAAGTTTTCCAAAATACAAAAAAAACCCATAGAAAATTGTCATATAGTTTTAACCTTAGAGCCCACTAAACATAAAATAACACCCCTATAGTCACCTTTATTCTCATTTTATGACCAATATGGTTGATATAAGAGTAAATAAGGCATATTAGACATACAGTAATATAGAATCAGACATGTTAGCATTGGGAGAGTTTTTGTTTTTTGTTTTAACTTCCTGTTCTGCAAGTACTTCCTGTTGTGGTTATTGTTTCATCAATGTAACATTACTGACACCTAGTGGCCAGCCAATCAAAGGGCACATATAGACAAACAACCATTCCAAAAACATGCTAGGTTAATTAGCGACTCCAAATTGTCCATAGGTATGAATGTGAGTGTGAATGGTTGTTTGTCTATATGTGCCCTGTGATTGGCTGGCCACCAGTCCAGTGTGTACCCCGCCTCTCTCGCCTGAAGACATCTGGGATAGGCACCAGCACCCCCGCGACTCTTGTGTGCATGTTAGCATTGTTAGCATGTTAGCTAGTCGGGAGATCTGGGTTTGTATTTTTGTTTGCATGTTCTTTCCGTGTGTTTGTGGTATTTTTCCTGGTACTCCCCCCCCCCCCAGTCTAAAAATATGAATGTTAGGTTTGAGGTTTGACTCTAAATTGCCCTTGGGAATGAATGAATGTGAGTGTGAATGGTTTGTATTTGCGACCCCGGTGACCCCAATGAGGGCAAACAGTATAGAAAATGAATGAAAGCATTACAGTGCATATTATTTTGGAACTGACAATGCAGTTTAATGCATTTTCTACAGGCTCACTTCCTGTCCTAATAGTCCAGAGCGATGGTCCCAAACTCGGATAGATGGGACGGACATTCAAACTGAGGGAGTGACCCCAACGACAAGATTAAAGAACAGGCATTGAACCCAGTGACAACGCCCTACTTCGTTGTTGTCGTGTTTCCTATGAAGTCATAAAGTCAACTCTGTCCTTTTTCACGATGCAGCCATAAAAAAGTCAATCTCAGAAAAAACTGTCACGATTATGCACCACCGCCGCCGTTGTGCACGATGCTCCAAGAAACTCCATAAAAGCAACAAACGTCCATATTCATTAGAGCATGTGACATAAATACAATATCTACCCCTTTTTTGCTTGTTTTTTTTTTACCGCAGGACGGCGCTTATGCGACAGACAGCGAGGCCGCAGAGCCCAACCCGCCCGGCCACGGTGCTAATCCATCATCACCTCCACTGAATCACCGTGCTGCCAATAAAGCCGGGTGGCAATACATTAGGAGGTGGCAGGCTTTAGCCATACTGACATTGACGAGTCCCCCCTCGGGCTGCAGGAAAAGGCCGGCCGTTTGACACACTTGCTTAGACAAGCAATAAGATATGGAAATGCATCCGTTTGCTGAGAGGCCGGGGGCGGGGGCGCCGATGAGCTGCTCGCTCCTTACATCACAAAGCGGCGTCCTTCTGATTTATGATGCTTCTTCTTCTCGGTGGCTAGAAATATTTCAATATTGAACAAAGCAAAATTTGTTCTCAATCAGAAATCACATTCTACTATATCTTACTTATTGTGTGGAAATATGGGCTAATAATAACTATAAAAGCAATCTTCACTTGCTAAATGTACTGCAAAAAAGGCCAGTAAGGATTATTCATAATGCCGCCTACAGAGAACATACTAACTCCTTATTTGTAAAATGACAAATACTTCAACTTGCTGATATAGTTCATCTTCAAACAGCTAAAATAATGCATAAGGCTAAAAATAAGCAATTAGCTAAAAATGTCATCCAATACTTCTCTACAAGAGAGGATAAAATATGATCTCAGGGAAGAAGTACATTAAAAAAAGTACAAAAAATAAAATAAATTAATAAAATAAAATAAATATTCATTCTTTCATGAATAATTTTAAAATAAAATACATGTAAATCAATTAATAAAATAAATTATTCATTCATCCATGAATGAATAATTTATTTCCATAATTTATTATTTATTAAATAAAATTATTTATTAAATAAATTAATAAAATAATTTTTTTTTATATTTTATTAATTGAAATAAATAAATAAAAAAAATATTCATTCATTCATTAATGAATATTTTTTTATTTTATTCATTATTTCAATTTGTTCACTTCCTGCTTTCCTAATATAGTTTAAGTTTCTTTTTTGTATAGTTTATTTTTGTCACGTACCGAAGTAAAAGGTGATATGACCATTTAATGACATAATGGGTACCATAGTATATTGACAGTTACAGTTAGTTACTGACAGTAACTATGGTACCCATTATGTCATTGTATGTGCAGTCAGGTATAAAGGAAAGCATCCTTTATACCTGACTGCTGTGCCCCGCCCCGCTTTTAGCTCTGAATGAATGTATGGATATTGTATTTTAATGCATCGTTTACTGTTTTTACTCAAATCTATTTTATTTTTTTTCTCAACTGTAAAGCGTCTTTGAGTACTCTAAAAAGCGCTATACAAATAAAAGTTATTATTATTGTTATATTATTATTATATTATTACAATATTATAATATAATAATAATTATATAATAATAATAATATTAATATAATATTATATTGTAATATTATATTATTATTAATAATTATTATTATAATTATTATCATATGCTGAATAATAATAGTTATTATTATTATTATTATATAATATATTAATGTATAATATATAATAATTATTATTATTGTATGCTGAATAATAATAATAATAATATTATTTTTTATATATGAACATATTATATATGAATAATAACTATTATTATTATTCAGCATACAATAATAATCTATTATTATTAATATATTAATTATTATTAATAATAATAATAATTATTATTATTATTCGGCATATGATAAAAATAATATATTATTAATATATTATAATTAATAATAATAATTATTATTATTTTTTATTTATTTATTATTATTATTATTATTATTATTATTATTATTATTGTTATTATTATTAGTATTCAGCATACGGTCACCAAGATGGGCAATGCTGGCCATTGAAAATAATTAACAGTGGCTCCTCAAAAATGACTGCCAATTTTTTTTTACAGACTAAAAGAAATTTTTCTTTTAGACAAAAATTACAATGATTAAATAATTATAGTAATAAAAAATAATGAAATTAAATTATGCATTTATGTTTTTTAAGTGGGTTTAGCCAACATCTAAACATTTTTTTCTCCCTAATAAAACTTTTGGGACAAATAAAGTAAAAAAAAAAAAAAAGGACACAAAACAAGGCGAGTCAGTCAAGAAACATGCAGCAGTGGAAAAACAAAACCAGGCGGTAAAAGAAGATTAGTGCTGATAGAATAAAAGTCTGGATTTATTTTGCTTTTCATTTGGACATGAAACACACGTTCCTGAAATGCAGCAAGAGACACAGAGGAGGATTTGCTAAGCATCTCGCCAGCAGAGCAGAGAGGTGTGGCCGGTTGAGCAAAGACATACTGTACACACACACACACACACACACACACACACACTATTGCGTAGTATAGAACGCTGCTGCCTTTGAGAGGCTAAAGCGGGCTGAGGGGAGCGTTTACTGAAATCACCAGAGTGTCTTTCACATTATCAAAGTGACGTACTCGAACGATAATTACCCTGTCTTGCCCTAATGAGCACTTCAACCCGGAGAGTCGGGTTTTCACGCTTTCACGCTAACGACGAAGTTGCTCGGTTGTTGGTGTCATTGCTAGCAAACACTCGTCACACGGGATCGGTCTTTTTTCCATGAATTATTATTATTAACAATCTATAAAATATAAGACGCACTGCTTGGTTGCGACCAGCAGAGGCGCTATTGATTCAGTCATAAGCTTACGGAACCATACGACTGGAAACAGGAGTTCAGAACATTCAGTTTTTTTTTTTTTCCCCGTCCCATGAGTTACTTTATTGTAACACATGAACCGTTACCAAATCAAAACACAAAATGCATATTTTGTTGATTTAAAAGCAGGTCCGGAAACGGTACGGCAACGGCTCTATCTACGAGTTTCACTGCTACATTGTTACTGAAAAAAAAAACGACTATTGTAGTAGCGACAACCGGAAAAAGGAACCGAATCATAAAAAAAATTCTCGAAAATCACTACAATGACCATTTTGGTTCCTGGAATGACCACACTGACCCGAATATAAAACTACATTGGTTGGGGTTTATACATTTTCAAGCTTTTCTTCCTGTCACTCACACACACCATAAACATCGAGACAACGTTGCAACATCATTCATCAAATAACAGTTACAATGCTGATTCAAGACAATCAATGGGTTATTATTATTATTTTTTAAATGGACTTAGGTGTTATTTCACCAATATCGAAAACTAAATCCTATAGTAATCCCTCGTTTAACGCTGTGAATTTCTGTGAAGTAGAGTATGGTCGACTTTTTCTGTAGTTTACGGCCTTACAAGCTTTTCTTCCTGTGACTCACACACACCATAAACCTGGAAACAATGTGGCAACATCATCGTCACACAACAGTTACAATGCTTATTCAAGACGATCAATGGTTATTATTATTATTATTATTTTTAAATGGACTCAGGTGTTATTTCACCAATATCGAAAACTAAACCCGACAGTAATCCCTCGTTTAACGCTGTGCATTTCTGTGAAGTACAGTATGGTAGAATTTTTCTGTAGTTATAACATACCCTTCTAAATTCAGTTTTTAACATTAAGAGCCCTCTAAACATGAAATAACACCCCTATAGTCTTACCCAGTATTACCCAGTATGGTAGACATAAGAGACATAAATAAAACTCATGCTAAATGTGCTAGAGGAGCTGAGTGGAAGGCGGACAGGAAGCGGGTTTAGGGGGTTTAGAGTCTGTGTTAAGGTTTTTTGTGGCTGGGGGGGGGGTTGTTGTCACCGAACATCGCAGTAACAGTACTGACACCTAGTGACCAGTGAAGAATCCTACCCCCACTTATGGTCATGACGTTGGGTAGCGACTGAGGTGACTGGGCTGTCCAAAGTACTGTCATCCGGGAGAAACTCGGGAGTTGAACCGTTCACATTGAAAGGAGTCGGATGAGGTGGTTCGGGCATCTGGTCAGGATTTACTGTAGCATGGTGATAAGAGTGATGAGGAATTACTGTACATCCAAAAAAAATGCTACTTATATTCGGGTCAGGACAGTACATAAAAGAGACTGTCAATGGATTCTATTATTTCACAACTCAATAACAATCAATACACATCCCATAATAAGGTGCCATTGTGCACACTGCACCAAGCCTCAACATTGCTCAAAGACACACTTGCAAAATTGGCGTTTCAAAAAAAAAAAAAAAAATTCTGAGGTACTTATAAACTCACAACTTGAACATTATTTGGGCGGATAGCACATACGCGGTACACAGTAACAGCCAGAGTTAATAGCTAGCATTTGGGAAAAGGGTTTGGTTTCTTCCACCAAAATGAGGGACTAGTGGAGGACGTGCCTGCAGAAAACCAGCCCCCCCCCGCCCCTAACTCCCCCCGTAAAACATAGAAAAAACAGCACCGTTTGAGGTCCGAGACACAGATCCGTATAGAACTGTTTGCTGGTATAGCACCGTCAACCACTAGAAATCTCCCAACGCAATGCAAACTGCAACAACGCAAAGCACGCACCGACCGCACCACGTAGCAAATAGCAGAGAACACAGCAGCATCCTGAATGAAGCAGGTCAGTAAACGCATCGTTTCCTAACAATGATACTGCGAATTGAGGTGTTTGATATTATAAGATATATAAGTGTTTTTTTTTTTTATATACACATGTTGAGTAACCGGGTTTACTATAGTTTTTTTTTCTGACTACACACACATAGTTCACTGACAAACACACACCAGAGTAACAATGAGGTAGGGTGGTGAGAGTTAGATGAAGTAGAACCGGTTTGTGGATCGTATACAAAGTTACTGATACCTTAATAAAAATAGAGCAAAGAACGTCTCCCCCCCCCCCGGTTATAAGCATCGGAACGTCGTTTTATGTACACACCGAAAAAAAAAACCCATTTCTTCAATCGACGTCCGGTTCTTTTTAAAAGATCCAGTGTGATCTTCCGGTCAGTGGCAACAGGAAGTGGATCAGAGCTGGTGAGGTTTCGACGCTACGGTAAGTGTGAAAGCGCTAACAATATACAGTCGTCAACTTAAACATTACGTAGTACCTCGGTGTACAAGTCTGACCGTTTAAACGTAACATGTTAGAGGGTGGAATAGATCTCCGTTTTTTTTTTTTTTTTTAAAGCGTTATGTTTACCCCGCCCCCTTTTGGCATCAAACAACAAAACACACACATGACACATGACCGCATGTTTGCGAGCGTTCGTAAAAGCTCGCAGAAATTAGAAACCCTAAATAATAATACCAGTTTCGTTATATTGGGTCACTTTTTTTTTTTTTTGCCGTGTGCAAACCACTCTAATGGACCAATCAGCACGCAGTTCATATGGCATGAACACATTGGCTCATATTGACCATAAAAAAAACAATTATTATATTATAATATTATTTTTAAACCACTCCGTAATATTTCAGTACCGGAAATGCCCCAATTAAACTACATAAACCAATGACTCTCATAAAAAGCATTGGCACTAACTGCAACTATTAATCAATGATTAATCAATTATACAATTAATTTGTATTAATTATATCATATTCAATTTCAAATGTGATTTTGTTTTTAACATGAAAATAATCCCCCGTTTGGTACATATTGATTTGTAATATGTAATATTGTAGTGACTTTAAAAAAATTATCATTTTTCATAGCATAAAGTTGAAATATTAAAGAAATATTTTTTGACAAAAAGTCATATTTAAAATATTTTTTTGTAAATAAACAAATTTTAAATAAATGTATTTATTTATAACATTTATTTATAAATTTATTAAATACATTATAAATAAATTTAAAATAAATTTATGTATTTAAAATAATTAATTTAAATAAATTAATAAATAATTTATTTAAAATACTCATAATTTTAATGATTAATAATATAAATTATTTATTAATAATACATACTTTATTTAATAATTATTTTTTAAAATAATAATAAATAAAAGGAATAGAAAATACAAGAAAAAAGCCAAAAATATTTTGGGAGTAATTGCTTGATAATTGGAGCATTTCCGATAAGAAATCATACCAAGCATACTGCTCTGCAGTTTCATGCCATCACATGACTTAGTCCAACCACTCACAAAGATACATTAAGGTGCATCATGTTAATACAATGATTGTTTGGCCATATTTTAGTATTCAAACTTTAAAAAAAAAAAGAAAAAAAAGCGCAACACCTCAAATTTACCACAAATTTAAGATTAAAGTGCATTTGATGTAATCATGTGTCACCTTGGACGACAATCCAAGTCAGGCTTGTCCAATGTAACATCACGGGCTCTAATAAGAGATCCAGCTTGGCGTCCGCATTGATCACTTTGGCTCGGGAGAGTTTTTTTTTTTTTTTTTAAAGCCAACACGTCATATGGATAAAGAGAAACCATATACAAGAATAACAACATCAATTCCAGATTGTCCGAACATTGAAAACAAATGAAAAATAAGACATTTTTTTATGTACATAATAAAAGGCTGAACTCAAGGTTGGAAATACCAGTAAAAATAAGGACCCATAGAAAGTAAGGATAAAAAGTAAACGTGTGAAGAGGAGCAAATGCTTGCTAGGCAGCTCTGCAGCGGATTGATTCACAGTTTTGCCTCTTTTGGGTCACACAATTTCCATTTGGAGACAAAACAACACAGCCAAATGAAGAAAAGGACGCCCCCTTAAGGTGGCCATAGAGGGTTACTTTGGGGTTCGGGATATATATACTATATATACCCCAGCATCACTTCAGACAGCTTTACCCACACCTTCCGCAAGGAGGAGGCCTGAGCTTCGCCCCCTCCCCCACAATTCTCCGCAGTCGGGATGACTTTAACGGCGTGCACACACAAATAACAGTACCTAAAGCCAGCCCGACATTCTCACAGCAAAGTGCAAGCGAAGTCTCTGGACTTCAGCTTCGACTACAATCACAGCTCGCTAGAAAACCCAAGGCCATAACCGGGGCCCTGGTGATTGCCAAATCCATTTAAGGCCTGTTCAACAGTCAAGACTCACACATGCACACACACCGCCATGTTTCCATGTGCTGTCAATGTACGAATGTATAATAGCAACATAGCATTTGGCCGTTCATCTCTCTATGCCTTCTAAAGTAAGGAAATTAGTAGGACATTTAGATCACAAGGCGGACATGACACCTAATTGAGTAGAACCTCCAAAGTCAACCACCCCAAAAATGAACATTTTGTGAACAAATCTGATTCCAAAGTCAAACAAAGTCATCAAGGATCAGTAAAAAAAAAAACAAAAAAAAACTTAAACTGTATTAGGGAAAGCAGGAAGTGAACAAATGTAACAGTTAATGATTGTAAAAGTACCAGATGGAGGGGTAGGATTTAATAAGCTTTGCTTCTTCCTACTCCTTTTAGACATGTGGAACTGGGAACTGATTTGACCCAAAAAAAAAAACAACCAAAAAAACCTTAAAACTATATTAGGAAAGCAGGAAGTGAACAAATGTAACAGTTAATGATTGTAAAAGTACCAGATGGAGGGGTAGGATTTAATAAGCTTTGCTTCTTCCTACTCCTTTTAGACATGTGGAACTGGGAACTGATTTGACCAAAAAAAAAACAACAAAAAAAAACCTTAAAACTATATTAGGAAAGCAGGAAGTGAACTAATGTAACAGTTACTGATTGTAAAAGTACCAGATGGAGGGGTAGGATTTAATAAGCTTTGCTTCTTCCTACTCCTTTTGGACATGTGGAACTGGGAACTGATTATGGGATGCACTCAATTGTAATCTGATGCATGTTCAAATGAAATTAAACCATTACCATTACTTTGTAAAAATGTTAAAAAAAAAAAACAGGCTTTGCTACACATCTTAAAAAATGTGTATGAAAAGTGAAAAGGAAAGCCATCACCATGGAAGTGGAAATGAACATGTCACAACCATTATTAAGGGCAAAGATTATTCAATGCTAATAAATACTTAGGGGTCATGGATTCACATGAACAGATGATTAATCGATCTCTAATTAATTGACAGTTATTTTGGTATTAAATTCATTCATTCATTCATTTTCTACTGCTTTTTCCTCACGAGGGTCGCGGGGTCTTCAGGCGAGATACACCCAGATCCAGGTCCAGGTACACCCTGGACTGGTGGCCAGCCAATCACAGGGCACATATAGACAAACAACCATTCACACTCACATTCATACCTATGGACAATTTGGAGTTGCTAATTAACCTAGCATGTTTTTGGACTGTGGGAGGAAACCGGAGTACCCGGAAAAAAACCCACGCATGCACGGGGAGAACATGCAAACTCCACACAGAGATGGCCGAGGCTGGAATTGAAACCTCGTCTCCGAGCTGTGAGGTCTGCGCGCTAACCACTCGACCATCGTGCCGCTGTATTCAATTCATTTGTTTTTAATTAAAAAATGTAAATTTCCTCTAAATCAGCTCAATTCTGTTTGGTTCATACCGATGTGCTCCGTCAGTCGAACCCAGGTGTCGGCAACCTTTACTAGTATTTTGCCTCCTCCTTCACTGGTGGCGAGTCGGACATTTTCCTCTACTCTAGTGTTAAAAAAAAAAGTTTGGCGTGGGTCCGCAACAAGGAGGCGGGTTGCCGACCCCTAGCCTAACCGATGACTCAATTGATGAACTCAAGCTTTAGGTTGGAAGTCAGCCACTCTCACGGGTGTTTGACTTTGGAGGTTCAACTGCATATCATCCAAATTCATCTCCATATTTTTTTAGGGCATTTTCTGATCATAAAAGACTTCAGTGTAACCCTTAAACACATCAGTTCAAGTACAGTTTCGCACGAATCCTACTCAACTCTCACAACCACAGCTTGTATAAAATGCTGCGTTGACGTCGTGACCACAACAATCATCCTGCAGCAACGGTCTCCTTCGCCACAACATGTAACTTAATTAAGACTAATTATTCGCGGTCAACTCTTCCGTTCTGTACCAAGCGCATCACAACACATCCAACTGTGCAACTTCTAACACACACCTTTACAGCATCTGAAGACTTTTTCTTGGCGGGGGGGGGGGGGGGGGTCATCTTGCACTTTTTAAAAGCTCAGAAGACCCAAAATGATGTTCTGACACAGAACAATAGATGACTTTTTACAGTCTCTTTCAATACTGTACACTATATCCGTGTACTCATCCCGTAAAGCTTATTTAAAACAAAACACTCACACTTAGTTCCATTATTTTGCACGTGTTTAGCATCCGGATGGTGGGTAAAGCTGTCTGGACCTTCATGGGCAAGCTGGACGAAGGTGCTGGCTTTTAAAGGGGGCCTTTTTGTGTTTCACGTCAAAAACCGATCCAAGTGGCAGTGCTGCAGAGACCGCAAGGATCTCGAAGCAGCACAATAAAGCCCCCATCCCGCATTCTCGCATGGGGAGGGGACGGCTGTGACATTTTTTTTTTTTTTTTTTTTTATATGCCGTCGTAGTTGAAGTTCTCCATCTTGACTGTCTGTCTGATGAGCAGCTTGGATTCCCGGCGCTCCTCGTTCTTAATGGATTTGTTGATATCCATGATCTTCTCGCAAATGTATTTGTTCACTTTGGACAATCTCTGCGTAATCTCTGCACTGTCGGCAGTCTCTTGGGACACTCGGTCATAGAGACACTCTGGGAAGAAGACACACAGTGAGACAACTAAACCGGCTCCGGCGTGTGAACCCGCTTACCTCTGACGATTTTTAGCTTGCTCGGCGAGAGCGGAGGTTTGGGAAGGGCGTCTTTTTTCTTTTTGGTAGCCACTCCGGTGACGCTACGGTTTTTCAGGGTTTCTGTGCCCCAGATCATGACAGCTAGGTTCTTTGTGAACTTGGAGTCTCCCTGGGTACGCTGAAGCTGGTGCCACTTCTCCTCCTCCACCCAGATCCCGCCACCGAGGTGTACCTGCGGAATGATGGCGACGATATAAAAATGACAACAGCGGTGCGTTCGCCGAGACCGGGAGTACACAAAATAGCAGCTTTTAGTTTGACTGCAAACACTTACCTGTCTAGCTTCATTCAATGTGAGACAAAAGGACACAGAGGGTGGATTCGGACCATTTTGACCTGAATACGGGTATTTACAAAAAAATATAATGGACTCCTGAAATAGTGGTGTCTGCTCCCGATGTGTCGTCCACTTCAGGGGGAGGAAAAATAACAGGTGGTGCTGTAATTACAGTTTTCTATGACTGATATAGCCATGTGTTGCCGTAGACCTCTATTACCACATGACGCAAGCCGACTTTATTTATTAGGACACATCAGATTTTTTTTAAAATTATAATTATAATATTTTTTAAATATTAATTATAACCCTGCCTCTCTCTTTTTTTCATAGGTTGGCTGTTCCTGTTTTTGGTCAAGTAGTTTGGAAAATAAATTACCCGAAAAAAATGCGACTTATGTATGTTTTTTTCGAATTATGCATTTTTGGCATTGTGCCAAAAGGGTAGCTAAGAAATATACAAGCAATTTAACTTACGTTTACCATATTTTCCGGACTACAAGTGGCACTTTTTTTCATAGGTTGGCTGTTCCTGGGACTTATACTCCAGAGCGACTTATACATGGAAAAAAGTGTTTATGTTACATAAACACAAAAAATGCGACTTATACTCCAGTATGACTTATGTATGTTTTTTCAAACTAATTACGCATTTTTGGCATTGTGCCAAAAGGGTAGCTAAGAAATATACAAGCAATTTAACTTACGTTTACCATATTTTCCGGACTATAAGTGGCACTTTTTTTCATAGGTTGGCTGTTTCTTGTGACTTATACTCCAGAGCGACTTATAAATGGAAAAAAGTGTTTATGTTACATGAACACAAAAAATGCGACTTATACTCCAGTGCGACTTATGTATGTTTTTTCGACCTAATTACCTAAGTGATGAAACGGTAGCTCTTTCTTTAGCAGGAGCCAATCACGAGCGAGCGGCGATCTCACAACAAGCTTGTCAACCCACTGAAGTCATCACACAGAAACGTAACATTCAAAAGGGTAGCTAAGAAATATACAAGCAATTTAACTTACGTTTACTCCAGTGCGACTTATGTATGTTTTTTCGACCTAATTATGCATTTTTGGCCTTATGCGACTTATACTCCAGAGTGACTTATAGTCCAGAAAATACGATATATATGCACCCTATATGTGCCCTGCCATTAAGTTTACAAGAACAGGTTGAATCCTATATTGTGGAAATTCATTTAACATGGTCGGGTCCGGAACCAAATTAAGGGACACCCAAAGAAGCTTGCATTTTTTTTCATGCAATAAATGAAAAAAGTGTTTATGTTACATATTCAAAAACTGTACCGCTTGTGAGTCAGTGATGAAACTGTAGCTCTTTCTTTGTCAGGAGCCAATCACGAGCTAACAAGCTTGTCAACCCACTGAAGTCATCACACAGAAACTTAACATTCAAAAGGGTAGCTAAGAAATATACAAGAAATTTAACTTACATTTACCATATTTTCCGGACTATAAGTGGCACTTTTTTTCATAGGTTGGCTGTTCCTGCGACTTATACTTCAGAGCGACTTATAAATGAAAAAAGTGTTTATGTTACATAAACACTGGACACCTTTTCTGTTCATGTTTATTTTTTGTGTAGCTGAATAAGCATTGTGTTAGCATATCTTACACCTATTCAGCCTGTTCTCTATTATTTTATTGGTAGAACTTGCCTTCCAAGAGGACGTAATGTCTGTTTTGGTCAAGTAGTTTATAAAATAAATTACCCGCAAAAAATGCGACTTATACTCCAGTGCGATTTATGTATGTTGGTTCTTTTTTTTTACTTAATTATGCATTTTTGGCCTTGTGGGACTTATACTCCGGAGCGACTTATACTCCAGAAAATACGGTAAATTACTCGCAAAAAATTCGACTTATACTCCAGTGCGATTTAAGTAATTTTTTTTCTACCTAATTATGCATTTTTGGCCTTGTGCGACTTATACTGCGGAGCGACTTATAGTCCAGAAAATACGGTAAAAATAAAATCAAATACATGCATTTGCAAACATGCAAACTATTTTTAACCACTGAAAACTGTTTTTTTTGGTAATGTTTCATTCAAATTTTAGATTGTCTGAAAAGGTAAACTGTGAGTGTGAATGGTTGTTTGTCTATATGTGCCCTGTGATTGGCTGGCCACCAGTCCAGGGTGTACCCCGCCTCTCGCCTGAAGACAGCTGGGATAGGCTCCGACACCCCCGCGACCCTCGTGAGGATAAACAGTAGAAAATAAATGAATGAATGAAAAGGTAAACATACTGCAAAATAGTCGTTGTCATAGCAACATTAACTGTATTATTTCCAGCATGAACTTAGCGTGTATCTCTCCACAGGACGTTGCATAAGCGCGTGCGTCCCCAGCACACCAAGCCGATTGCCAGCCAGGCAGTCTGCCTTGGTAATTTAGGTGGGCAGAAGCAGCGGGGGCCATATCTGACTTGCTTTCTCACAGCTCTCTTATCACTCTAAAGTCTTTAGGCTGGAGTCCAAAAGGATTTTCCCTGTGCCGCTAATGTGCTTTAGGCCCCGCGCCAGAGGCTTTCTACGGCCCTCAAGTAAGAAAAGATTGTTTTCATCCTCCCTCCCCGGTTTCTTGCCTTTACTTTCCTATCCATCACCCCCTGAGTGGTTCCTAGTATTTATCTGTACATACCACTGTTTGACTTGCTGGCACCAGCATTCTGGATACTATCAATCTATTTCAGGGGTCTCAAACACGCGGCCCGCAGAGCACTAGTTTGAGGCCCTCGCCTTGATATGAAAGTTTAATGTTTGATAGTTTGATATGGATGCTGTATGGTATCATGTACCCAGAAAAAATTACTACGTTTGATTAATGTTCATGTTAAAGGTTAAATAACGGTTAATAGTTATCCTCCCTATCCGTGTGGAAGTGGTAAGTTTTTGGCTATTTAAGTTTAAAGGAAATAACTTGAAGGCTACCGTTTAGGTCGCTAGCTCTCTAGTTTGCGAGTTAGCATGTGTCTCAAGACCCTGCAGTTGCGCAATATGTTGTAAATAAAAACAGTATAAACGTGACTATAGTCGTGTTTTGTCATGTCTACAGGGCTCTAATAATGCTTTGTTCATTTTAATCTGAAAAAAATAATTTGTCTACCCACCAACTATATGTGGTTTCTTAAGTTTTTATTATTTGCCGTTTTATTATTATTATATTTATTTATTACTGATTGATTGATTTTCTTTATTCTTGATTTGTTTATTTATTTTTCATCTTATTTTGTGTAGAAAATAAAAAGTAAGATATTTGAGAACAGTGGAATGTTTTATCAGAGCTTTTCTTGTAGAAAATCGAAACCAAAGCAAAGTTTATTAATTTTTCTGTTTTTAATAAATGCGTTTTTTTGGGTTTTTTTTTTGGAAAACCTGATGCGGCCCAGTCTCACCCAGACCCTAGCTCTAGTGGCCCCCAGGTAAATTGAGTTTGAGACCCCTGATCTATTTCACTTCTTTTCACAGCACGGTGGACGGAGATGCTGCTAGGCTACCCAGCATGCCTTGCGGGCACTTTGTCAACACTTTTTTTGAGCTTGCATGTTTGTTGTTAGCACTAACTCAACACTTTACGGCACATTTACTGCTTCCATTGCGCTGGAGGATTGTGTATCCTTCAAGCATGAATAAATACATTACTACAGAAAGTAAGGGGGGGCACAGCGCTACTGTTTGAAAAGCACCGGGCTCACCTGTCAGTCACTGATTTTCTCTCGTGCAAATAATTAATATGCGATCCCTGATATAGGAGAGTTGTAATTTGCGAGAGTTCTTCACGCTTGAAGAGGCTTGCAGGTCCCAGAGCTTGTCGTACCAACTGCGCCCCTGTCAGCAGACACAGGATGCTGGTTGCATTATAGTGAGCTCTAAGCGGCTAATGCAGGAATAGTAACTACCTTCACTCTGGTGTACGTGCTAGCAAGGAACCGAGTTCATCAACTGACTTTTTGATGGTCATTTCAAATGACAACTGCGCATTGCATAGATTAGCTTTTTCTTTGTTTTTTTTGTTTTTTTAATGTTCTGCCACCACAGATGGCAAAGACGACGCTTATTGTGACCTGGGTTTTTAATGAAATAATGACGAAAACAATGAAAAGTCAGAATTAAATGTGAATGTAAAGTGTTAAAATAATTCCTAAATGGTTGGCTATGACGTGTTATTAGTCAAAACATATTGAAAAACACGTTATATGTAATATTCTTGTCACTAGGCATCAGTACTGTTATGAGATATGACGTTGGATTACATTACCGTTCACACTGCATGGAGACTGGCTATTGAGCCTAGCCGTTATTATGATATGGCTGAGATCAAATGGGAAAAAAGGTTATCCTCTCAATCTGTGTGGAAGTGGTACATTTTTGGCTTGTTTGTTCTTCTTCCCCCACACCATTTGAAACACTTAGTTAATTGGAGAGGCTCACTAGTTAGCTCGCCAGCTGACTGTTATGTCCGAGTAAAGGTCCCGTATCCCGTAGTGATGTAAATAAATAATAATTTAATTAATAATTATTTCATGTCTACGGGACTCTAATGATGATAAATCCTGTATTTATAAAGTCACGAACAGCTTTTCTTTGCTGTAACTACAAAAATATTATGTTTAATACCATCGAATCCTACTTCAGGGAAATTCACTTATCACGGTTGGGTCTGGAACCAATTAAACCGCGATAAACAAGGGATAATTTGACCACAATACGCTTTCTTCAAAGTTGATTTGCTTTATTAAGTGCAGAGAGTACTAAGTGTTTATTTGAAGTAGGGCCTATATCTGAGAGGAAGCCTTTTTGTTTACTTGTTAAACTGAGGAATTTACTGTTTATAGTCCATGTTGAGACTTGCTGACCTGTTGAGTACTGCTATAAACACATGAAACACTGCGTGTTCTGCAGACATAAAAAAACCACTATAAAGAAAATGTATGCCGGTAACAAACAACTAAAAATACGCCATTTTCAATTGGTTTCTTGTGATTTATGTGCAAAGTAAAAGGCCCATCAGTCTATTTTAAAAGGTAATAATAGTCTGTGTGTGTGTGTGTGTGTGTGTGTTTCTTAGACGAAGGCTGACCTTGCCATCATTGCAGGTGTAGACTGTTCTGGGAGAAGGTGAGTAGCTGGAACTGGTGTTGGCTTCTTCTCGGAAGGTTTCCTGGGCCTCAACAATGGGTTCCACCACCTCAGCTTTGATTGTCTGAGTGCCATTGTCATGCATAGGCTCTAGAGAGGACAAGAAAGGTGTTGAAAAAATAACATAAATAAGAAAACCACCAGTAAATATAACCATTAGTGAGTGCTACAGGGCTTGTAAACAACCAGTTGCACGAGAAGCTGTGTTGTATCGGCTTGCATTCTGACATGTGGTTTCCAGTCTGAGGCACTGGACACGAGCCCAAATGTTTGTCTGGCTCAGCCCGGACTTGCCTGTGCCTCGGGACAGGAGGTTATTTTAGCCCAGTGGCTAAGCTGGCTTGGTGGCTGGCCATGCTAAGCTCCAATGTAGCTGATGAGTTTTAATATCAGACAGCTCACTCCATCTTGTGTACAAAGACACCCCGGGGCGCTCTAATCTTGTGACTGTCCATTAGATAGTCTAGCCAGTGACCGTGGTTTTTCTTGGTCCAGATCTGAAGCGGGAGGGCAAAAGTGCGTTCTGTACACTGCTGGTCACGGTAGTTGCATTCTGTTTCCAGTGCTGGATTTACGGTCATGCTGATCTATTCAAAAGCATTTTGATGATGCAGTGAGCTAAGATTAAGACAATTGGGTTTAAATTTTATTACACCCTCTCATGTCAAATATTCTTAACGGCTTAATATGAAATTCCTGGGAAAATAAGTCGCAATAGTTGCACAAAACGTCAAAACTATTTTTTTCCTCTTAATATTACTAACACCCACCCTCGGCCATCTTTGTGTGGAGTTTGCATGTTCACCCCGGGTTATCTCCGGGTACTCCGGTTTCCTCCCACATTCCAAAAACATGCTAGATTAATTAGCGACTCCAAATTGTCCATAGGTATGAATGTGAGTGTGAATGGTTGTTTGTCTTGTGAGGATAAGTGGTAGAAAATGAATGAATTAATGTTTAGTCGTTATTGTGTATGGATATCCATCCATCCATGTCTAGCTAGCTATCTATCATTGCAAGTTAACTTGATTGCAAGTTAACTTGATTGCAATTGTTGCTGCTCAGGGTGGCCCAACCACTTTATTTTCCCCTTCTTTGGCCTTCATTCATTCCAAAAACATGCTAGGTTAATTAGCGACTCCGGTTTCCTCCCACATTCCAAAAACATGCTAGGTTAATTGGCTAACTCCAAATTGTTTATATGTATGAATGTGAGTGTGTATGGTTGTTTGTCTTGTGAGGATAAGTGGTAGAAAATGAATGAATTAATGTTTAGTCGTTATTGTGTATGGATATCCATCCATCCATGTCTAGCTAGCTATCTATCATTGCAAGTTAACTTGATTGCAAGTTAACTTGATTGCAATTGTTGCTGCTCAGGGTGGCCCAACCACTTTATTTTCCCCTTCTTTGGCCTTCATTCATTCCAAAAACATGCTAGGTTAATTAGCGACTCCGGTTTCCTCCCACATTCCAAAAACATGCTAGGTTAATTGGCTAACTCCAAATTGTTTATATGTATGAATGTGAGTGTGTATGGTTGTTTGTCTAAATATGTGCTCTGTGATTGGCTGGCCACCATTATGGGGTGTACCCCGCCTCTCGCCCAAAGACAGCTGGGATAGGCTCCAGCACCCCCGCTACCCTCGTGATGATAAACGGTAGAAAATGAATGAATGAATGAATATCTAAATATATCTTAATATTATGACTTTCCATTGGTATTGTATTTTTTCTTGTTTACTTGTTAAATTATTATACTAAACGGGCCGATGAAAAAAAGCCATGGACAGTAAACGGCTCCCAGGCCGCACTTTGGACACTCCTGGATTACCCCCACAAGTATTTGGCTTTTTTGTCAAGAATAAAAAGGAAACGTAATGACGACCATAGAACTGGTAATAGAACCAGCTGTAGTGTAGCAGTGGGTGGTACTGTCCTGGCTGCCATTTAGGCCCTAACGTGAAGAGACTCATGCAACGATACCAGTTACCAATTTGACTTACTGTCGGTAATCAAGGTGTGTGTGTGTGTGTGTGTGCGCTCCGGTTGTCTCACCGCTGCCCAGTCTCATGAGAAGCACATCCTGCAGCCTTCGATTGAAGTCCCTCAGCTCTTTGACCTCTGTCAGCAAGCTGCCGTATTCTTTGAGCTTCTTGGTCTGCTGCACCAGCTGCCGACGCGTTCTCTCCAAGTCCTGCTGCAGACTCCGCATCTCCTCCTCCTGCTGCCTGTAGCTGAGGACCAGCTCCTCGTACAGGACGCGAGGAACGACCGCCGCCGCCACATCCGAGTCTACCCCCAAGTGCTGCTGCTGCGGCTGCTGTTGTTGTTGTTGCCGATGATGCTCCGCTTCCATGTCTTCATCTTCATCGTCCGCATCATCTCCCTCCTCGGCCAGTCGGTCTTCATCCAGATCCTCTTCACCCTCCATGCATGAGTTGGCTGCATTTCTCTCCAGGCGAGCCACGACAGCCGCCAAACTTTTGGAGGAGTTGGAAACGGGGCGTCCGTGGTCCTGAGATAGGGCCTGCGGAAGACAACAATGTCCCATTAAAAGGTCTGCACAACGATTGGATAAAGCTGGAATATTACACTAGTGTGGTTTCCAACACGTTAAGGGTCCTAAACACATCTTCAAGACTAAGTGACTTGCTGAGTACGACAACGGTGAAAGTGATTGGGTGGGCAAATATGATCTTCTCATGCAGAAAGAAGGAAAGTGGAGGATGATGTCCAAAATCCAGTTAGTCCGTGGAAGAGGATTCCAGTAACAACTCATGCCCAAGAAGATTAACCCTCCTTTTGTGTTAGGGTCGGCACCGACCCGTTTTAGGGGGCTGTTTTAGGATTGATTTTATTGTTTGTTTTTGAATGGGCTGGCCCCCAAATACATCTCGGACCTCATCCAAATTTACTCTCCACCACGGTCATTGAGGTCCGAGGGCCAGCTCCCACTTGTGGTGCCAAAGACGAGACTTATGACCAGGGGGGACCGAGCCTTTTCTGTGGTTGGCTCCAAACTATGGAACTCTCTCCCCTCCCGAGTAAAAAAGGCCCCCAACATCGAAAGCTTTAAGTCTTGTCTTAAAACCCACTTTTATTCTCTGGCTTTTAACTCGGAGTGAGTTGTATGGTCCTGTGTCTTTTAGTTCTTCGTTTTTATTGTAATTGGTTTTATTTTTTATACTTTTATTGCTTTGTTTCTTGTTTTTAATATTTTAATATCTATTTTACTATTTTATTTCTTAAATTATCTTTTAGTTTTGGATTATTACTTTTTAATTTTACTAGTCTGTGCAGCACTTTGGAAACTCTGTTTATAAAATGTGCTATATAAATAAAGTGGATTGACATTTTAATGCATAAAAAGAATCACATAACATTTGTTTATTGCATCAAGGCTTTTTGACTTTGTCAGGAAACTCTATTTCAACAAAATAAAACCAAAAAAATAATTTTTACTACATTTTAAAATGGTCTGGTTGAAATGATGATTTTTTTTTTTTTTAATAAAGCGCCCTTAGTCGAATAAAGCACTAAAGTATCCCTGAGGAAGTTGCATTATTTGCTATGCCTACTGAAAAAAAGACTTGTGCAAACAAAATCAAACATCAGCTTAACTAAATATACTTCTATGAGACTCTAATATGAACCCTGTCGATGAGAGAGGCAATGAGGTAATGTTTTTTGGGTTTTTTTTACTAAAAAATCTAAACCAGAAGTATGAGGTTTCAGAGAGAGAAAAAAAAATCAGGATTTTATTTATGCCCAAAATTGAGTAGCCCGTATCCTACTCTCTCAGCAACTACGGTGCATTCAAGGACTGCCGGCATGGCTCCAAACTAGCCAGCACAGTGGGCCCTAACGTAAAATTTTATGAGCGCAAACAAAATATTTCAGCAAAATCAATTTTTACACTTCTGTCATTTTCACTGTATTACTATAAATACTTGAACAATAGCAACACTCTTCTCTCACCACCTTGTTTCTGCCCCTAGCTTCTGGCATCATGACCTCGATATTGACCGTAGACCAGTTTGACATCACGCCTCGCAGCAGTTATTATTATCATTATGTGTTGAGTTCAAACACAATTTGACTTAAAACAAATAACAATATCTTCAAGCTGGTTACACTACGTGTTTACGTTAAACACCTTACATAGGCCGCTGGTGTTTTGATGACAAGATATCATTATTATAAAGGTAACACAAAAGCAAAGCTGTTAAGTGACACTTAACAAATATGTACCCCATGAACGTGATAGCCATTGTAGCTTCATGGGACAAAGGCCAGCTCTGAATGAACTGCACTGCATTTATACTCTTTTTATTTACAACATATTGCGCAACTGCAGGGTCTTGAGACACATGCTAACTCGCAAACTAGAGAGCTAGCGACCTAAACGGTAGCCTTCAAGTTATTTCCTTTAAACTTAAATAGCCAAAAACTTACCACTTCCACACAGATAGGGAGGATAACAGTTATTTAACCTTTAACATGAACATTAATCAAATATAATAATTTTTTCTGGGTACATGATACCATACAGCATCCATATCAAACTAACATTAAACTTTCATATCAAGGCGGGGGCCTCAAACTAGTGCCCTGCGGGACACTTTTGGCCCACGGGCCGCATGTTTGAGACCCCTGTCTTAAAGCCAAAAAAGGAGTCACGTGGATTCCAAAAAACAGAGGCTAGGTGGATAAATAGCTAGCTACACTTGGTGAAAAATATTATCAGTGAAGTATAGAGACATAAATATAGAAGCCTGCTTCGGTCACTGAACGAAAAAAAAAATCTCTGTGTCAAAGCTGGGAGATAAAAAGTTGAAATGCTGAAAAAAAAATCATAATTATGAGATAATGAAATGAAAATAAATTTATAAAAATAAATTGATAAATTCTAATCCTAATAAATTGAGATAAGTGCCATCTGACAAAGAGTCCAGTAAAGGCGGCAACATATCTACAGTTTGTATCTCATAATTTTGACGCAAGTCATAAATCTGACAACACTAAAAATACCTCAGAAACTGAAAAAACATGAGCTGATCCATACTGTGCTGGTGAGCAAATCAAGCACCCCTTTTTTCTCCTGCCTGTGATGTTTGTTAATGTCGGTCGCAACTTCTGCTGACGTCACTTGCAAACTAAGATTCACTCTCCGACAAAGACGTTTCACATCCTTGTTGTACCAAATGCTCTGTGATGAGATCGGAAAACTTCATCCGGCACTAACCCGCCGCTCGGAGCATGTGACTGAATTCAGTGCACTTTGCCGGGCCGCAGCAGGCGGCTCCCTCTGCTCTATACTCTGGTTCTCCTGATAGTACTGACATGATATTTGAGAAGCAGAAAGTAAACATAAACGGCGTGGACGGACTTTGTTATGACGATGGAAGTCTCACCAGGAACTAAAGAGGAGTCACTTGAGTTCTTGATGAGCCGCTCAGGGAGGGATTTGTTCGTGAAAGGGCAGCTGTCCAGAGTGCTGGAATTTGTGTTAATCCAGCATATGGTAAAAATAGTGTGATGGCTTTTGGGTGGGAGCCAGATTATTATGGCAACGTAGTAACATTTTTTCATGAAAAAATGTATATACCATGACTTCTGCCTCACTCTAACACAGTTTTGGAACTAATAATAATTATCAAATTATAACAAACCCACACAGATTACTGTATCACAAAAAAAATGGGCTTTTACCAAGATAAGGGTATTTTTTTCGGGGTGTATTCATTGTATTTATTATTTATTCATTTAATTTAAGGTGGCTTAGAACTCAATTCAATCATATTGAGAGATGATGCTAACATTTAGCTGCATGGCAGGGACAAAAGACGGCAACTAATGCTATATTTCGCTAAATAATAGTTGTAGTAAACAATCAAACCTCCATTTAATATTGACACATTTTGCCCTCGGTTTTCATCCACTGCCCGGTAATGTATGATATGCTAACACAATGGTTATTCAGCTACACAAAAAATAAACATAAACAGAAAAGGTGTCCAGTGTTTATGTAACATAAACACTTTTTTCATTTATAAAACGCTCTGGCGCAGGGATCTCAAACACGCGGCCCGCGGGCCAAATGTGGCCCGCAGGACACTAGTTTGAGGCCCCCGCCTTGATATGAAAGTTTAATGTTAGTGCGGCCCGCGCAAGTTTGATATGGATGCTGTATGGTATCATGTACCCAGAAAAACATATTAAGTTTGATTAATGTTCATGTTAAAGTTAGTTAGTTATCCTCCCTATCCGTGTGGAAGTGGTAAGTTTTTGGCTATTTAAGTTTAAAGGAAATAACTTGAAGGCTACCGTTTAGGTCGCTAGCTCTCTAGTTTGCGAGTTAGCATGTGTCTCAAGACCCTGCAGTTGCGCAATATGTTGTAAATAAAATGAGTATAAATGTGACTATAGTCGTGTTTTGTCATGTCTACAGGGCTCTAATAATGCTTTGTTCTTTTTAATCTGAAAAAAAATGATTTGTCTACCCACCAACTATATGTGGTTTCCAAGTTTTCATTGTTTGCTCTTTTAGTATTATCATTATAATTATTTATTACTGATTGATTGATTTTCTTTATTGTTGATTTGTTTATTTATTTTCATCTTATTTTGTGAAGATATTTGAGAACAGTGGAATGTTTTATCAGAGTTTTTCTTGTAGAAAATCGGAACCAAAGCACTGAAAAAGTTAGTATATTTTTCTGTTTTTAGTAAATGCGTTTTTTGGGGGGGGGAACCTGATGCGGCCCAGCCTTGCCCAGACCCTAGCTCCAGTGGCCCCCAGGTAAATTGAGTTTGAGACCCCTGCTCTGGAGTATAAGTCGCAGGAACCGCCAACCTATGAAAAAAAGTGCGACTTATAGTCTGGAAAATACGGTAATTGATTTCCTATGGGAAAAAAAAAGTGGCTTTGGTTTTCCTGAAACCTTTTGGATCGAATTAATGACAAAAATCAAGGTACCTCTGTTACAATAAACAAAGCATCACCAGTGGCTTTGTGAGTATGTGGCAGTAAATAAAAGGTAATCATCATCCCTTATGCTAAGACATCATATAGAAAAAGATGTGAGTATTCCACTACAACATGTTGTCGTTCCTACCTTCTTATGCCTGAGAGGCATCCTCTCCTCTCCAAAACTGTTTGCAACTGAATTTCCTGAACTCTTGATGGACATCTTGGGAATTTTCATCTTCTTTTGCATTATAAAGTCTTCCAACTCCTCTACAGTATCTGCAGAAAAAAAATCACATCATCAGGTTACCGTCTCCTCATCCCTCAGTCCATCATCTTGTGTCTGCCCATCAAATGTCTCCATCATTCTGTCAGATGACACTGCATCAACATGCAAATGTAAGACAAATACTGCAGGTTTTCACACCACACAGACGGAGAGATGGGATAGATCAGCAGCCCAGACAGCAGCTCAGAATCAGGGATTAGTGATGTCGCATGCTTAAAAAAACGTGTTTAAGTAGCCAGACAGATTTAACATATTAAAACGAGACGTGTTGCTGTGTTGTTGTCTGCAGTCTGGGGACCACTGCAGTACCGCAGCTTCAAATTCCCGCATTTACAAAAAACACAATCAAACAAAGACAACGCATGTTTTAAAACCCACCAAAGTAGACAACAATATGGGTTGAAATGCTTTAAAAAAAAAAAAACAGATTGACACGTCAAGCGGCTTGTTTGTGTGTGATGACAGCTCTACGTGTGCAGACAGCTAACGCGTTAGCATGCTAACCAGCGACGGTGAAGCTAGCTAGCAGCGATACGCCGTCAACACCCGCAACGTACGTTTGCGGGACACCCATGAAGCCAAACGAGGAACCAAACAAGAGCACCTACCGCCCGAGCAGCGTTACACAGACGCCCAAACATGTTACAGCTAACACGGCAAAGTTGTCTTAGCATACATCGCTAGCATGTCTAGCTAGCCTGCGCGAGGACTGCAGTGTCACCGCTGTCAGCTGATCACAGCTTGACAGCCGCGGCACAATAACTTGCCACGTTAGCCTTTCACACACGTCGAATGCGTTTAAAAATATATATTTAAATGAAATAACCAAAAAAAGTCAGCCAACTTACCTGCAAGGGCGAGGATGTGAGCTTGACACGGCTGGCCTGTGCTGCCATTGTGTTGACTTGAGTGAACCAGATAGACTTTCTCATCGTCAAAGTCTGATCGGTGCTCCGGCCTGAAATCTTCAATGTTGGAAACCGACAACGCGTAGCAAATATCCTCTTTAAAGCATCGAACAACAGCATACATTCTTTTAATTATCTATAGGCCTTCATATGCTTCAATGGTTGTTGTTTTCCTGCTCACAAAGTATAAAAATATAAACACATAAGTGTTATGGAGAAAATCGGTGCTCGGCTGCTTTTGCCTGGTCCAACACTTCACTATCATTAAGGCATAACTAGCAGACGCCACATTGCTCTAACACACTGGTTCTCAAATGGGGGTACCCCAGTACCCCTTGGGGGGTTTTGCGATACAATATATAACACACACACATATATATATACATATATATGCATATACAGTGCAAGTGCAAAGTACCACCCTGCAAAAATATGAACACTTCAGAGAAAATGGAAGAAAAAAAAACACTAAGTAAATCACATTACATATATTTATTATTATATAAAGCTGTTTCTGACTTTCTAAATACTGATTTAAACTTTATTAGAGCCAAGTGGATAGGAAATAACATGCCAATAGTCACTATTACCTTCCTTATTATTCATTGTGTGCAAAATACAACTCTGCTAGCAAGCTAGCTAACAAGCTAGTAAGCGAACAAGCTAGCAAGCTAACCGGTCAGCCGATCAAATGTATTTCTTCTAAACTTAAAGGGGAATTGGACTTTTTTAGAATTTTGCTCCTCATTCCCAATCCTTATGTGAAACATGAACACATATTTATTTCCCTTTTCTGTGCATTTAATATGTAGCAATGTAGAGTGTTCTGTGCCATTACTGCTGCAGTACTACAGTACAGTACAGTAGTACTACAGTATTACATATCATTTATCACTTGAAATTTAATATGCCAATCAATCTGTTTACGGATGTAAAAGGTATCCCAATGTCATGCATTGTTAGCTAGCTCATATTAACTAGTTTTCTTGTGTTATTATGCACAGAAAAGGGAAACAAATGTTCACATTTCACATAAGAATTGGGAATGATGGGCAAAATTCACCCAAAAACTGCAGTTCTCCTTCAATATGACAAAAATGTACCACTTCCACACGGAATGAGAGGATACATTTTTATTTCTCCATCATGTGGGACATGACTTGATGACTTCATGCGGTGTTAAGGGAACGTCATAAACTAATGTCTCAGTGTTTTGTGCTATTACTGCTGCAGTACTACAGTACTGTACAGTACTACTACAGTATTACATATAATTTATCACTTTAAATTTAATATGCCAATCAATCTGTTTACGGATCACGTTACATTATCATTGATGAGTGGTGAGTTCCTATACATTTTATAATTCAAAATGTATCCCAATGTCGTGCATTGTTAGCTAGCTTATATTAACTAGTTTCTTGTGTTATTATACACAGAAAAGGGAAATAAATATGTGTTCATGAATCACATAAGGATTGGGAATAATGGGCAAAATTCACCCAAAAAACTGCAGTTCTCCTTCAATATGCCAAAAATGTACCACTTCCACATGGAATGAGAGGAGACATTTTTATTTCTCTATGATGACTTTCAACTCATTTCCTTCCCCGTTATTTTTCACGAGACTTGCTTTGAAATCTGACTTTTTGATCCAATGTATCCTCAAGGCAACTTGTCCCTCTGTGTTCTTCCACGGAATGCTTCAGGGAGCATTAAAGTAAAAAATAAAAAAAAAACACACATCCTTACTGTTTCATACGAGAGCGCAACCTCTGCTCACTTGTTACTCAGTTGTTGCACACTAGCTAATCGACACAAACACTTTTGTTCCGCTCCGGCTGCTTTAATTGGAAATGAATTGATGCAGAAATATGTGGAGCCTTCGTGTCTTACTTGCTACGTTATTTCTACGTTTCAAGACATTTAGTTGAGTTTTTCAAACCTTACCGTGGCGGTGAGGTTTGTTTAGCGTGACCATGGTTCGGCAAATGAAGCATCATTTGATTTTGCTATATATACGTATCCGTTGTGTTGAGGTTTGGCTGAGGAAGCTTTGTTTTATGAACCCCTGCATATCCAATAGATTCGTACCTTGATTGTAGACCATAAATAGTTTTTTAACATTATTAGAGCCCTGTAAACATGAAATAACAGCCCTATAGTCACATTTACACTTTTATTATTTATCATTTTATCGCACATCTCTTATGCTGCACTCTATAGCCTTAAATTTCTTTCTTTGAAATTTAAAAAGCAAAAAACTTACCACTTCCACACAGAATGGGAGGAGAGCTTTTTTTTTTTTTCAAGGGAAAATGCCCATCATCCAACATCCTTATGTGAGACATGAACAAGACTTCAACAAGTAGGAGAACGGATTACTGATCATGTAAACTTGTCCAGTCCTCGATGCGCAACACAAGTTGCGATCGTTTTTTTAAACATTATTAGAGACCTTTAAACATTAAATAACAACCCTATAGTCACATTTACACTCCTATCATTTATTATTTCCAACCACTTAACTCTTATACTGCACTCTATAGCCTTAAATTTTTTTCTTTGAAATTTAAGAAGTCAAAAACTTACCACTTCCACACAGAATGGGAGGAGAGCTTTTTTTTCAAGGGAAAATGCCCATCATCCAACATACTTATGTGAGACACTCCTATCATTTATTATTTCCAACAACTCAACTCTTATGCTGCACTCTATAGCCTTAAATTTCTTTCTTTGAAATTTAAAAAGCAAAAAACTTACCACTTCCACACAGAATGGGAGGAAAGCTTTTTTTTTTGTTTCAAGAGAAAATGCCCATCATTCAACATCCTTATGTGAGACATGAACATGCACATCTTTCTCTTTTTTGTGCCTTCCGAAGATATAAAAACAGACAATAAGAGGCAGCAATGAATGCACCTAGTGGGACTCACCTATTCGGCAATTGTGTCCCATGACGTCCATTAATGGGCTGCCTCATTTATATTTCTATATCTTAAAGGAGGGGGGGGGGGTATTATACTTTTTGCAAAAACATGTAATGTCCCAATGCTGTGCCAAGATAAGCGGTGCCTCTGACAAAGTGTGTCCGACAATGAGTGCTCTTTATCAACTCCTATAACCACTATATTGGAAACTGGGGTTCGTTCGAACCAATCACAGTGGAGGGGGCCTGGAATAAATTAAAACAGACCATTTTTTGGCGGGAAGCACAAATCAAGGGAAAATACACCGGAATAGGTGCAAACTCTGGAAGATCTAATACGTTTTCTGTGCAGGTTATTGCATGTAGCTGCTCTATAGGACTCTACAACTCAATACTAAGAGTAAGGTAGTGCCTTGTCACAGTTTTGTGTCTGTACTGCCACCTAGTGACCGGAATGCTACATATCACTAGTACTGTATTTCAATATGTTTTTAATAACAGACCATAGTCTGCCATGAAAAAGCGATCATTTATTAGTTTATGAATTTCTGACTATAGCGAGGGAGCAATAAGCAAACTGCAATATTGGCGAGGGACGATTGTTAATATTGAAAATCGATCATAAGAGCGATAAAGACAAGACTTCAACAAGTAGAAGAACGGATTACAGTTCATGTAAATGTGTCCAGTCCTTGATGTGCAACACAAGTTGCGATGATTTTTTAACATTATTAGAGCCCTTTAAACATTAAATAACAGCCCTATAGTCACATTTACACTCCTATTATTTATTATTTCCAACAACTCAACGCTTATGCTGCACTCTATAGCCTTAAATTTCTTTCTTTGAAATTTAAAAAGCCAAAAACTTACCACTTCCACACAGAATGGGAGGAGAGCTTTTTTTTTGTTCAAGGGAAAATGCCCATCATCCAACATCCTTATGTGAGACATGAACAAGACTTCAACAAGTAGGAGAACGGATTACTGTTCATGTAAACGTGTCCAGTCCTCGATGCGATATTTTTTTTAAACATTATTAGAGACTTTTAAACATTAAATAACAACCCTATAGTCACATTTACGCTCCTATCATTTATCATTTTATCGCACATCTCTTATGCTGCACTCTATAGCCTTAAATTTGATTATTTGAAATTTAAAAAGCAAAAAAACTTACCACTTCCACACAGAATGGGAGGAGAGCTTTTTTTTTGTTCAAGGGAAAATGCCCATCATCCAACATCCTTATGTGAGACATGAACAAGACTTCAACAAGTAGGAGAACGGATTACTGTTCATGTAAACGTGTCCAGTCCTCGATGCGATAGTTTTTTTTTAACATTATTAGAGACCTTTAAACATTAAATAACAACCCTATAGTCACATTTACACTCCTATCATTTATCATTTGTCATTTTATCGCACATCTCTTGTGCTGCACTCTATAGCCTTAAATTACTTTCTTTGAAATTTAAAAAGCAAAAAACTTACCACTTCCACACAGAATGGGAGGAGAGCTTTTTTTTTTTTTCAAGGGAAAATGCCCATCATCCAACATCCTTATGTGAGACATGAACAAGACTTCAACAAGTAGGAGAAAGGATTACTGTTCATGTAAACGTGTCCAAGTCCTCGATGCGCAACACAAGGCCGCTCTGTCTTTCTGTCTCTGTTTCTTTAAATATGATTTCTGCTGCCTGGGATGGTTTAATACAATTCCCAAGCACTTTGTCCAACATAAATACATTTCGGAGTCCATTTGCGTGCACCACAGATAATGGACAACTTCCCAGGGACACAATATAAATATCATTTGCTTTGACTGACGGACAAATTCTATTTGGCTGCTTTGGTTCTGCTGACAATTTCACAGGCATCACCTGTGCTTTGACTGCTCCGATTGATGAAACCAATGCAATATGTACGCAATATGTAAAGTAAAGTAAACAACTCTGCTCGGGTTCACTCTATTTATAACACGACTTTTATACTGGAATCATTTAGATGCACTCAGATCAAATATGCAAGAATTTTCATTTTACCTCAAAATGCTAAAATAAATCGAAATACCTAAAATGATATTGAATTAAAATTACACAGTAAGAATCTCCTACTTTTACCAAGCATAAAAAAGAAAACATAACATCATAACATAACATATACATAACAGATATATAAAATCAGACCAAATTCATCAAAACAGAATTTTAACCACTTAGTAGCTTTACCAGGCAATCACTTTTTCCACACAGGATGTGTCGCTTTGGATTTTCATTAGGAAACTGCATTTTGTGTTGTGTTGTCGTGCTGCATTTTCTTTTTTGAATTTTTAAAAATGTTTAAAAATGTTTAAAAAATAAAAAATAAAAATATATATATAGTTTATTTTTTACTGTTTAACTGGTTCTGTCCTCTTTGCTGCTGTGTAATGTAAATTTCCCCACTGAGGGATGAATAAAAGTATATCTAATCTAAAAAAAAAAAAAAGATATTTTCTGGGGGCAATCACTTTTTCACACAGGATTGTGTCGCTTTTTGGATTTTCATTCGGAAACTACATTTTGTGTTGTGTTGTTGTGCTGCATTTTCTTTTTTTTTAAATATATATATTTTTTAATTAAAAAAATATATATATATTAAAAAAAAAAATATATATATATATATAGTTTATTTTTTACTGTTTAACTGGTTCTGTGCTCTTTGCTGCTGTGTAATGTAAATTTCCCCACTTAGGGATGAATAAAAGTATATCTAATCTAAAAACAAAAAGATATTTTCTGGGGGCAATCACTTTTTCACACAGGATTGTGTTGCTTTTTGGATTTTCATTAGGAAACTACATTTTGTGTTGTGTTGTTGTGCTGCACTTTTTTTTAAATATTTTTTTTTTTTAAATAGAAAAAATGCTAATAAAAATCTAAACAAAATCTAACCTAAAAAAAAAAAAAGATATTTTCTGGGGGCAATCACTTTTTCACACAGGATTGTGTCTTTTTTATTTTGTGTTGTGTTGTTGTGCTGCATTTTCTTTTTTTTTTATTTAAAAAAATGTTTTTATTTTTTTTTAAATAGAAAAATACTAATACAAATCTAAAAAAAATCCAACCTAGAAAAAAAAAACATATTTTCTGGGGGCAATCACTTTTTCACACAGGATTGTGTCGCTTTTTGGATTTTCAGTAGGAAACTACATTTTGTGTTGTGTTGTTGTGCTGCATTTTCTTTTTTTAAAATATTTTTTCATTTTTTTAAATAAAAAAATATATATATGTATATATATTTATAGTTTATTTTTTTCTGTTTAACTGGTTCTGTCCTCTTTGCTGCTGTGTAATGTAAATTTCATTAGGAAACTACATTTTGTGTTGTGTTGTTGTGCTACATTTTCTTTTTTTTAAATTATTATTTTTTTTAAATAAATAAAAAAATATATACATATATATATTGTTTATTTTTTACTGTTTAACTGGTTCTGTGATCTTTGCTGCTGTGTAATGTAAATTTCCCCGCTGAGGGATGAATAAAAGTATACCTAATCAAAAAAAAATTGAAGAAAAAAAAAGATATTTTCTGCGAGATGCTAATACACAAATGAAATAAAGAGCTGTTCAAATAATTAAAAAAAACACTATACTTTTGACTTTTGGGGCCCTGCAAGATCTGTATTTCCTCCTCTTGTGAGCACTGCAGCTGAGCATGATGATGACAAAAATGATTGTATAATATTAGCACAGTGGGAGCAGTATTAATAACAACATTTTTGCTAGGATCGATAGGGGCAGATGATCCGTTAAAAAAAAAGAGTCGGGGAGTCAGGATAGAAGCCAGACATCATGTCCTGGCTATTAGCTCCACACTGCCAGGCTCATCTATCTTAATTGGTCATCCATTAGCCCGCATTAAAGGGAGACACGGGATAATAGCAGTAATGATGCAGATGATGGAATTAGACTGCGGGAACACACGTCATCATTGCAGCTTCTCTCTTGGCATCCCAAAGACTTCCGACGGACCGACACAGATGGACGTCGGGATTAAATACATGACTCCTGAATGCTACTGTGTGCTATTGTGTGTGTATGTGTGTGTGAAGTATACAAGAACAAATAGAGGTCGTGCAAATTTGGGTGGAAAAAGTGGCGAAAGCGCTGGGAGGCGCGTAAATGAATTTAACAGCACGCAGAAGACCAATCGAGACGCAGCACCTGTGCCAATCTGCAGCTCGGCAGGATAGACAGATGCTGCTCCAGGTGTGTGATGACACAGGTTGGCGGGGTCACGCGATGACCCCCGAGCAGCTGCGTACAAACACAGCGTAGCATCGGCGGTAAGTCGTGCTATTTGAAGATGAAAGTTAGGAGGTAAAAAATGACGGGTGGGTTTCATAATCGATTTGCCGTGAAACTCTGATGTCTGCTGAGTCATACGTAAAATATAAAAGCGATATTGTCATGTTTGACTTGACTTTTTTTGCGACTTTATTTATTTTCCAGGAATCAATTCATAAACTTATCAGAAAAGTGACGTAAATTTACGATATTAATATCAAGAAAAAATAATGAGGAAAAAGTTGACAGAATAAAGTCATAAATTTACAAGAAAAAGTCATACATTTTCGAGAATTAAGTTGTACATTTATGGGAATCAAGTTGTAAATTTACCAGAAAAAAGATGGAAATATACGGGAATAAAGTCGATAAATTTACCCCCAAAAAAGACAGAAATATACAAGAATAAAGTCGTTAAAGTGACCAAAAAAAGACAGAAATATACGAAAATAAAGTCGTTACATTTTCCAAAAAAGACAGAAATATAAAAGAATAAAGTCATTAAATTTACCCCCCAAAAAGACAGAAATATACGAGAATAAAGTTGTTTAATTTACCAGAAAAAAGACGGGAATATACAGGAATAAAGTTGTTAAATTTACCAGAAAAAAGACGGAAATATACGAGAATGGTCGTTAAATTTACCCCAAAAAAGACAGAAATATACAAGAATAAAGTTGTTAAATTTACCAGAAAAAAGACGGAAATATACGAGAATAAAGTCGTTAAATTTACCCAAAAAAGACAGAAATATATGACAATAAAGTTGTTAAATTTACAAAAAAAAGACAGAAATATACGAGAATAAAGTCGATAAATTTACCAAAAAAAATACAGAAATATACGATAATAAAGTCCTTAAATTTACCCCAAAAAACACAGAAATATACGAAAATAATATTGTTAAATTTACCAGAAAAAAGACAGAAATATATGAGAATAATATTGTTAAATTTACACGAAAAAAGACAGAAATATACGGAAATAAATTTGTTAAATTTACCAGAAAAAAGACAGAACTATACTAAAATAAAATCATTAAATTTACCAGAAAAAAGACGGAAATATACGGGAATACAGTTGTTAAAATTACCAATTACGTGCCATTTGAACATGAAAGTTAGAAGGTAAACAATGACAGGTGGGTTTCATAATCGATTTGCCGTGAAACTCTGATGTCTGCTGAGTCATACGTAAAATATAAAAGCGATATTGTCATGTTTGACTTGACTTTTTTGCGACTTTATTTATTAGACAAGACAAGCAAACCACACACTGGAGACTTACGTAGCTAGCCGCTACATGCAATATTTGTGTTGTGTGTTATGTATTGTTTATGTATTATGAAGTACTGAGATGAACCCGACAAGGCCATGTTTAAAACAAATCATTTCGAGAATAAAGTTGTACATTTCCAAGGATTGTAAATTCACGAAAAAAGTCATACATTCATGAGAAAAAAAGTTGTACTTTTCCAGGAAAAAAGTTACGTAAATGTAAGATATTAATATTAAGAAAAAAAAGAGACAGAAATATACGAGAATAATGTTGTTAAATTTACCAGAAAAAAGACAGAAATATACAAGAATAAAGTCCTTAAATTTACCCCAAAAAAGACAGAAATATACGAGAATAATGTTGTTAAATTCACCAGAAAAAAGACAGAAATATACGGGAATAAAGTCGTTAAATTTACCAAAAAAAAGACAGAAATATATGACAATAAAATTGTTAAATTCACCAGAAAAAAGACGGAAATATACGAGAATAGTCGTTAAATGTACCCCAAAAAAGACAGAAATATACGAGAATAAAGTCAATAAATTTACCAAAAAAAATACAGAAATATACAAGAATAAAGTCGATAAATTTACCAGAAAAAAGACAGATATATACGAAAATAAATTCGTAAAATTTACTGGAAAAAAGACAGAAATATACGAGACTAAAGTCGATAAATTTACCAAAAAAATACAGAAATATACGAGAATAAAGTCGATAAATTTACCAGAAAAAAGACAGATATATACGAAAATAAATTCGTTAAATTTACAAGAAAAAAGACAGAAATATACGAGAATAAAGTCATTAAATTTACCAAAAAAAAAGACAGAAATATACGAGAATAAAGTCGATAAATTTACCAGAAAAAAGACAGATATATACGAAAATAAATTTGTTAAATTTACCAGAAAAAAGACAGAAATATACGAGAATAAAGTCATTAAATTTACCAAAAAAAAGACAAAAATATACGAGAATAGAGTTGTTAAATTTACCAAAAAAAGACAGAAATATACAAGAATAGAGTTGTTAATTTTACCAAGAAAAATACAGAAATATACGAGAATACAGTTGTTAAATTTACCAGAAAATAGACAGAAATATACGAGAATAAAGTCGTTAAATTTACCAGAAAAAAGACAGAAATATACGAGAATAAACTCATAAAATTTACGACAAAAAGTGTACATTTCTGAAAATAGTCATAAATGTACAAAACAAATAGCTGCAAATTTATGAAAAAAAAGCTGTACGTTAACAAATTTATTCTCATGAATTTCTGACTTCATTCTTGAAACACGTACATTTCCAAGTGTAAAGTCAAGTATGAAGTTACAAGAAAAAGTCAGAAATTTACAAAAATGTATGTTTACGACTTTATTCTTATAAATGTACAAATATATTCTCATAAATTTATGACTTTATTCTCAAAAGTTCAGATAATGATTTTTTTAATGTGATTGTGAAAAAAATATTTTTTGTCACTAAATCTGCCAAAAAAAAAAACCTTTATGTAGTACTGACAGGAACCCTACGGCAGAATATTAATGTCACTTTGAAAAAAAGATATATTCCACGAAAAAGTTGTAAATTTAAGTGAAAAAAAATCATACATTTACAAAGAAAAAAAATTGTCAATTTACGGGAATAAAGTTGTAAACGTAGGAGACGTTCACCATGTGAAAAAGTGTTTTTCTTCAGCCTCATCAGCGCAATGAATAACCATTGTTTACACTGGAGGACTATACCATTTTCCTCCTCTGACTGGAGGCATTCCTCTTGTCTTTCTCTTATTATGCCTCATAATTAGATCCACAGGAACGGCTAATCAAGCATGAAGAAGGCATTCACCAATTTAAAAGGTGATAGCCCATGAAATGAACGGCCTGGTGTCATATAGAAGCACATCAATGCTGCAGGGCCCTGCGAGCTACACTACAACACGGCGCGAGAAGGGCACACAAAGACACACACTGTAAATAAACGCTTCATTAACTATTTAGAAGGGTATCAACTCGGGGGCCCGCCATGCTGCGTATAGGCAGCGATCCACCCGGGAGACATTGATCTTCTTCATAAGGAACATAATGAGCGACCAGAGAAATACTCATCATATTTCAGCAGCAGTCAATTCGCTTCATTAGGGCCGCTCTACCTCCTGCTGTGCTTGGGTATCGATCACGGCACCGTCACCGCCGCTGTTGTTTTCGGCTAAGGCCGTGGCCGTGTTATTAAACGATGTCCACATGCAAAAGTTACATTTGGGCTTCAAAACTTTGAAAAAAGTGTTGTGTTTTGGATAAGAAATGAGAGTTTGTGTGAGTGACAGGACGAAAAGCTCTGTTCTGTTGCCACCACCTCTTTTTTCTCAAGATCAAATCGTTAAACCTCGTTTTTTCCACGATAATTTTCACCAAAATTTAAATTGATAAAACATATTCCAAAATGTTATGATATGTAGCATTCTACACTGGTTACATTTATGTCTCCTATGTCTTAATATGGCTAATGTAAGTATATAAAGGTGACAATAGGCGTGCTATTTTACGTCTAGAGAACTCTGAGTCTATATTATCTTTTATTTTCTCTTATTATGGCTACCATATTGGGTAATATGTGTTTAAAGATGACTATAGGGGTGTTATTTTATATTTTGAGGGCTCTTTTACGTTTACAATATTGGGTAATACGTGTGTAAAGATGACTATAGGGGTGTTATTTCATGTCTAGGGGCTCTTTTACGTTTACAATATTGGGTAATACGTGTATAAAGATGACTATAGGGGTGTTATTTTATGTTTAGAGGGCTCTTTTATGTTTACAATATTGGGTAATACGTGTGTAAAGATGACTATAGGGGTGTTATTTTATATTTAGAGGGCTCTTTTACGTTTACAATATTGGGTAATATGTGTTTAAATGTGACTCTAGGGGTGTTATTTTATATTTAGAGGGCTCTTTTACGTTTACAATATTGGGTAATATGTGTGTAAAGATGACTATAGGGGTGTTATTTCATGTCTAGGGTGCTCTTTTACGTTTACAATATTGGGTAATACGTGTGTAAAGATGACTATAGGGGTGTTATTTCATGTCTAGTGGGCTCTCTTACCTTTACAATATTGGGTAATATGTGTTTAAATGTGACTATAAGGGTGTTATTTTATTTTTAGAGGGACCTTTTACGTTTACAATATTGGGTAATATGTGTTTAAAGGTGACTATAGGGGTGTTATTTTATGTTTAGAGGACTCTAATAATGTTAAAAACATATTTAGAAGGTTGTAAACCACTTTTCAATACTATTATACTTCTTATTTATGTCTTATTTTTTATATCTATTACATTTGGGTAATATGTGTTTAAAGGTGACTATAGGGGTGTTATTTCCTGTTTAGATGACTCTAATAATGTTAAAAAACATATTTAGAAGGTTGTAAACCACTTTTCTAAACTATTATACTTCTTATTTATGTCTTATTTTTTATATCTATTACATTTGGTTAATATGTGTTTAAAGGTGACTATAGGGGTGTTATTTTATGTTTAGAGGGCTCTTTTACATTTAGAATATTGGGTAATACGTGTGTAAAAGTGACTATAAGGGTGCTATTTTATGTCTAGAGAACTCTGAGTCTATATTATGAGTCTGTATTATAACAGAGTCTATATTATGTTTTATATTCTCTTATTATGGCTACTATATTGGGTAATATGTGTTTAAAGGTGACTATAGGGGTGTTATTTCATGTCTAGAGGACTCTAATAATTAAAAAAACATATTTAGAAGGTTGTAAACCACTTTTCTATGCTATTATACTTCTTATTTATGTCTTATTTTTTATATCTATTACATTTGGGTAATATGTGTTTAAAAGTGACTATAGGGGTGTTATTTCATGTCTAGGGGGCTCTTTTACGTTTACAATATTGGGTAATATGTGTGTAAAGATGACTATAGGGGTGTTATTTTATATTTTGAGGGCTCTTTTATGTTTACAATATTGGGTAATACGTGTGTGCAAAGATGACTAAAGGGGTGTTATTTTATATTTTGAGGGCTCTTTTACGTTTACAATATTGGGTAATACGTGTGTAAAGATGACTATAGGGGTGTTATTTTATATTTAGAGGACTCTTACGTTTACAATATTGGGTAATACGTGTGTAAAGATGACTATAGGGGTGTTATTTCATGTCTAGGGGGCTCTTTTACGTTTACAATATTGGGTAATATGTGTTCAAATGTGACTAAATGGGTGTTATTTTATATTTAGAGGGCTCTTTTACGTTTACAATATTGAGTAACACATGTGTAAAGATGACTATAGGGGTGTTATTTTATATTTAGAGGGCTCTTTTACATTTACAATATTGGGTAATACATGTGTAAAGATGACTATAGGGGTGTTATTTCATGTCTAGGGTGCTCTTTTACGTTTACAATATTGGGTAATACGTGTGTAAAGGTGACTATAGGGGTGCTATTTTATGTCTAGAGAACTCTGCATCTATATTATGTCTATATATACTAATATATATATAGTCTGTATTATAACAGAGTCTATATTATGTTTTATTTTCTTTTATTATGGCTACTATATTGGGTAAAATGTGTTTAAAGGTGACTATAGGGGTGTTATTTTATGTTTAGAGGACTCTAATAATGTTAAAAAAACATATTTAGAAGGTTGTAAACCACTTTTCTATACTATTATTCTTCCTATTTATGTCTTATTTTTATATCTATTACATTTGGGTAATATGTGTTTAAAGGTGACTATAGGGGTGTTATTTTATATTAAGAGGGCTCTTTTACATTTACAATATTGAGTAATACGTGTGTAAAGATGACTATAGGGGTGTTATTGCATGTCTAGGGGGCTCTTTTACATTTACAATATTGAGTAATATGTGTTTAAATGTGACTATAGGGGTGTTATTTCATGTTTAGGGGACTCTTTTACGTTTACAATATTGAGTAAACACATTTCGTGTATAAAGATGAATAGTGGGTGTTATTTCATGACTAGAGGGCTCTAATAATGTTAAAAAACATATTTAGAAGGTTGGAAACCAGTTTTCTATGCTATTATACTTCTTATTTATATCTTATTTTTATGTCTTATTTATGTCTTATCCATTACATTGGCTTATATGTGTTTAAAGGTGACTATAGGGGTGTTGTTTCATGTCTAGAGGACTCTGAGTCTATATTACATCTCATTTTATGTTTTTATGTCTACTATATTGGCTAATATGTGTGTAATGGTGATTATAGGGGTGTTATTTCATGACTGAAGGGCTCTAATAATGTTGAAAACATATTTAGAAGGTTGTAAACCAGTTTTCTATGCTATTATACTTCTTATTTATGTCTTATCTTTCTTTTTCTTACATTACATTGGCTTATATGTGTTGAAAGGTGACTATAGGGGTGTTATTTCATGTCTGGAGGGCTCTGAGTCTATATTACACCTCATTTTATTTTATTTTATTATGTCTACTATATTGGGTAATATGTATGTAAAGGTGATTATAGGGGTGTTATTTCATGTCTGGAGGGCTCTAATAATGTTAAAATGATGAAGGTTATAAAAGGTTTTTTTGTGCTCTATGAACTCTAATTATGAACATATTCCATTGATTAATAAGGAATCCAACACAGAGGAAAGCTGGAACCAATTAAAGGATCTTTAAGGATATCCACTGTAACATGTTTATGGCGTCAACGTGTCTATAGTATCGAAGTAGTTGACTAAGAGGGTGAAGGTTGCGAGTAAAAACATCATACAGTTTTGCAAAAGCTTTGCAGGCGGTTTGCGCCGCCTCTAATTCCTTTCCCGATTCCTTTCTGCTCTAATCTCCATTGATCTGACAGGCAGGTGAGCTTGAGCACGTGCACGGGCTGGTAGGCAGGGTTTAGTCTGCGACGGTACGGCTCATCCTAATGGCATCCTCCCCCCACCGAGCCCCCGCCCCAACCTGCCTCTTTCCCTCTCTTAGCCTTTCCTCCTGGGCGGCTGTCACACAGACAACTTTTATTGCCGCTCTAACTGACAGCAGGGAGCCGCTGGGATTGGCCAGGCCACCACCGGCCGCCCGTCATGCAGGTGCACAGCATCTGACAGATAATGGATGCTGAAACTCGGGCCAACCCGCCGCTTGCTCGCTCTTTAGGGCTGGGATGGTCAGATGCTACAAAGGGCGCGTGTTGAGGCGCAGCGCTGTGCCAAATAGCCGCGTTTACTTAGCGAGAGATCACCCAGACAGCCAATTCCATCCGCAAAACCCTTTGAAGGGCGGCCAAGGTCACTCCTTGATGCTGCTGACCGTACACCCGGAGAAGCTATAAGGAGCGCTTTTGTTTGTGGAACACAAACATAGCATAGCATAGCATAGCATAGCATAGCATAGCATAGCATAGCATAGGATAGCATAGCATAGCATAGCATAGCATAGCATAGCATAGCATAGCATAGCATAGCATAGCATAACATAGCATAGCATAGCATAGCATGGCATAGCATAGCATAGCATAAGATAGCATAGCATAGCATAGCATAAGATATGTAAAAAAATATATATTTATTATCGACATTTTTATGTACATTTTCACAAATAAATTTATGAATAAATAAATAAAATAAAATAAACATAAATAAAATAATAAATAAATAAATTTAATTTTTTATATTTATATATAATTTTATATTATTTGGATTATATATTTGTATTTTATTTATATTTGTTGCTTTACTTCCTTAAACTATATTTGTACTAAAGAAACAAATATAAATAAAATACAAATATATAATCCAAATAATACAAAACATAAAAATATATTTTTATATTTATTTATATATATATTTGTTCCTTTACTTCCTTAAACTATATTTGTACTAAAGGAAGAAATATAAATAAAATACAAATATATTTTACAAATATTTTATCTGTAAAAAAAAGTTATATTTATTACAGAATTTTTTATATAAGTTTTTACAAATAAAATATTTGTAAAATATATTTGTATTTTATTTGTATTTTATTTATATTTGTTCCTTTACTTCTTTTGCTTCCTTTCTTCATTTGCTTGCAATTTTATTTGTAAAGATTTACATAAAAAAATCTGTAATAAATATATATTTTTTACAAATATATTTGTAAAATATATTTGTATTTTATTTGTATTTTATTTATATTTGTCCTTTTTTCTGAAGAAAGGAAGTAAAGGAACAAATACAAACAAAATACAAATATATTTTACAAATATTTTATCTGTAAAAAATGTATATTTATTACAGAATTTTTTATATAAATCTTTCCAAAAATTATTTGTAAAATATATTTGTATTTTATTTGTATTTTATTTATATTTGTTCCTTTACTTCCTTTGCTTGCAATTTTATTTCAAAAAAATTATATTAAAATTTCAATAATAAATATAAAATGTTTTACTGATAAAATATTTGTAAAATATATTTGTATTTTATTTATATTTGTCCTTTTTAAAGGAAGCCTCTGCGTGGTTCCTCCATCCCCATTAGAGGTCAATACAAAGTCACACACAGGACAGCTGAGTGGTGTCGTCCTCCGATTTGAAGGCGCGCTTGCTGAACCTGGTG